>NW_010322556.1:16682-25378 GCF_000700745.2 Antrostomus carolinensis
CTTGGATCCCCTAAACAAGACAGATTGGACAACCCTGAGTCTAGCTCTAGCTCCACGCTCCACCCACCCCCATAACCTTGAGCTGCTGTAGGTGATTTAGGAACCTCTACTCATCAGCAGTGGGTGGGACTAGAGATAGCCTTGAAAGGTACCACCCCAAATCAGCCATCATTTCCAACAACAGTAGGTGACCTCTCAAAGGATTCACCCTCACTCTGCGGCCCCTTCAAGGCACATGGGGTCACAGGGGAACCCCCATCACTGAGCTTCCAAAAGGATGTTGAGAACCACTAAAAATGAAATTTGGGCCCTGGTTGGAGCTGAGGAAAAGCACTTCCTAAGTCAAGCTGCTCAGGGTCCTTGTGTCATGGAAATACAAGCTCCGCTGAACAGTAGTTTACTGGTTTCATCTTCTTGGGGCAGGGGACAAAGTTATACAGAAAATGCTATCTACAAACGTCTTTATTTGGAAACAAATACATATGTTACTGCACTAAATTAACTCAGCTAAGGAGATGGAAATTAGATCGTTTAAAAGCAGAGAGCTCTCCCATATCGTTTCAGCAGAGTCATCTTTTTTACACAGCCAGGCAAGGGGCTCATTTGGGGGGAAAACAAACACATCTTTTATTATTATGGCTATTCAAAGCTGTTTCTTGCACTCTCAATTGTCTAACATGAAGGATCAATGTTGTCCTCAGATGATGATTTAATTAAAAACTCCTCCTTTCTTCAAGTTGAGATCTGCAAAAATGCTCTGAGTGGCTGATGGATGATTTGCCATTACCTTGCCTGCTTTCTTTTTATTATTTTTTTTTTCAGAATTTTAATTGCTGCCATTTGAGGATTATTGATTAACTGTAATTGCTCCTTTTCTCAAGCACCTCCCTAATTATCTCCAGCTATGTGGTCTATGCAAAAGATGAAAGCAGAATGCTTGAGAAATGTAATGGGTTTTCCTTATCTGTTAATGAAAACGCAGATAACTTGATTATGTGCGTGTTTGACTCCTGTGCCTGGACCCTGCATTGGCTTGAACTTGAAAGTGAATCAGTTTTCAAATTCTTTTTCCTGAAAGAAAGCATGCTAAAAGCACCAAAAAACCTTTTTATAATCCAGTTACCATTAGAGAGAACCTAGAACAATGAACACTTTCCAGCACAGGAAAATCCTGAATGCAAAGAGAAATTCCCCTCTGCCTTCCAGGCTGAGCAAAGGGAGGAAAATTACTCCTCCTGCCTGTTTCTTTACATTTCAGGTGCATTTAAGAGTTCACATTTTTCAAAATACAGGGACAAATATGCTATTACACAGGCAGCATCAACTGCAACAGGCATGATGCTGCTCTTTGCTGCACGTTTAAGGTGATGCTTTGTTTTCAGTCTGAGGATTATGATCTCAGACTAAAGTATTATTAGGAGGCAGCAAATGATCCTGATAGACTTGATCTGATAAGTCTGGTGTAGCTAAGTATATATATAGAGAGAGAGAGAGAGAGAGAGAGAGAGTGATTAAACAAAAAATCCACCCTGCATCATTAATTCCAGAGCAATTATTTTTAGAAGCTGATCATCAGCTAAGTGGGAGTTCATTACCAGAATTTGTCTAGAAATAAGTTTTATCTAGTGAGCAGCTGCCCACAAAACTTAAATAACAAAAATTATGAAATCTAGTAGTAGAAATTTGTGAAATTATTTCCTTTAAACTCTTGCCCAGGGATGCCCGTGCCCTGACACTGGCTTGTAGCCGGGTGGGAAGCCAACATCATACTCAGCTCTGTCCTGGCCTCATCAATGCAACCAGGTACCATCTTGCCATGGGAAATCCCTCTCATGCATGGAGTGTGAGCGTCCCACAGCTCTAGGAAAACTGGAGAAAAAAAAAAAAGAAGTTGCAGCAGTCAGAGGTTGCAGGAAATTTGGCACCTGAACCCCATGATGGGCTCACCAGCCCGCCAAACCTTGCTGTGATATAACCAAGCAGACAGATCCCTTGTAAAGGATACTGCTGGAAATGGAAATTAAAGCGTGGCAGGCAACAGGGAGACATACAAAGGGAATCATGGATATCTGATCTGGTTTGAAAAGCCAGCTTTGGTAAGCGGCTAATTGGGAGCCTAGGGAAACAGTTTCCCAGGGTGCAGGCAGTGAGTAGCTCATGGAGAGAGGAGCAATAGGTTTTCTGCATGAAGAAGCTGACTGTTAAATCGAGTATAGTATTGATGGTAAATGCATTTCATCACCCAATTATTTAAAGAAACTACAGTACAGAAAAGGAAAAAACAAAGTACATATCTAGCTTTTCGTACCTTTTTTCACTTTTCTATGGAAAATTTTTTAGTACACAGGAATTGACAGCACAGGTGGGAATGCTTTCACACAAATAAACGTCAGTGGGCTGAAGCAATTAATTTTCTTATGTTTCTTATGTTCAAGGGAAAAGAAATACTAATACTCAGACTTATTTAGTAAAAATGATGGTCAGGACAATGTTTTTTGTTTTCTACCAATGTGATTTTTAATTTTTGTTTTGGGTACACATGAAAACAATTCTTATAGTTCTGCATTTTGAAGAAGAGGCATGTATTCTGTATAAAAAGATAAAGAGTCATCATTAATTTACTGGGGTGACCTTCATTATTAAGTCTCTGCTCTGCAGTGAACAGTGGACACTCTTCAGGGACATGCCAGGAACTTCAGCTTCCTTCACCCCTATGTTCTTCTTCAGTCCCACAAAGCAAGACTGACATCAAAAGAAGGGGAAAAGATCATTAAAGGAATCAAGAGTTCTTGTGGGTACAGAAGACAACCTCAAGAGTTGGACCATCCACTTAACATGAGTCATGCAGGCATTTAAGGATGGAAGAGACTTAAAGAATTGAGAGGGGAAAGATCCCATTTCTTTGGACAATAAAGCAACTTTTGGAAAAGTGTAACAGAGTAAAATGCAATGTAGAAATAGAGGGGTGAAAAGCAAAGTTGGAAGGAAGCAATAAAGGATTTCACAGGCAAATGCCGTCTTGAAGGCTTACCATAAATATTATTCCTGACCAATTGTAGGAAGTTTTTTGCAGTGCTTTGGCTTTTTCTTATTGTCATCAAAATACATTTCAATGGATCTTTTTTCATGTGATTTGAGGAGACTTGTAGTTGTGGTGGTTTGACCCTGGCTGGATGCCAGATGCCCACCAAAGCCCACTCTATCACCCCCTTCCTCAGCAAGATGGGGAGGGGAGAAAATAAGATGGAACACAAAAAAATAACTAAACTCGTGGGTCGAGACAAAGGCAGTTTAATAGAAGCAAAGCAAAGCTGCGCGCGCAGAAGCAAAAGAACACAATATTTATTCTCTACTTCCCATCAGCAGGCCATGTTTGGCCACTTCCCGGGAAGCAGGACTTTGTACGCGTTGCAGTTCCCGGAGGACAAACAGAAGTAACGAATGTCCCCCCTTCCCCCTCTGTTGTCTTTGCTTTTACTTCTGAGCAGACATCATATGGTATGGGATATCCCTTTGGTCAGTTTGGGTCAGCTGTCCTGGCTGTGTCCCCTCCCAAGACCTTCCCCACCTCCAGCCTCCTGGGGGAAATTTTGGAGAAAGCCCTGGTGCTGTGCTAGCACTGCTCACCAGTAACCAAAACACTGGGGTGTTATCACCCCCCCTTGAGCCACCAATACAAAACACAGCACTCTGAGGGCTGCCACAGGGAAAATCAGCTCCAGCCCAGCCAGACCCAATACAGTAGTAGAAATATTTTTTTTTTTCAAAAAAACCCTTATTTTAATAAAACATTTCCATTAAACTCAAAATTTTGGCCTGAACTCTGCTTCTTTGGCGTGCAATAGCATTTTTACTTTTGGCTTCAGTCAGACCACAGTTGGGCTGACAGCAAAGTAGATGGACAGTGTATATGGACATCTGTGTATGGACAGCAGAAAAGACTGAATTCACTCCTGTGACTGCCATTTAGGAACTTAGGGGAACTTGAGCTGGTTCCACAAGCAGGTACAGGAAGGGACTTACTCACATTATCTCAAAGTGCCCAAATTAGGGGCCAGATACAAATATAAGAAAAATGACACAGAGTACTTACACTGGAAAACTGACTGGATTAGACAGGCATCTATATTTAATGTATGAATTTAGATGATGTGAGTACCCATCTGAGTGTGCAACCTGTTCCTAGTGTAATGCAGTTAAGGCAAGGGCAGATATTTGACCATCTGACTAAGCAATTTGAAGGCATATTCACTTCTAACTGAAGTAGTACATCAAACCTTGACTTGTTCCACCAATAACATGGGGAAAAAAGCATCTTGTGGGAAGGGAGAGCAGGCAGACTGCAGGCACTACGTGGAATAACAGCTCAGTGGGCAACTCGGTGTGGAGGTAACTGCAACACAGAGCCTGCACCCAGCCTTTGGCCAGCAGTGCTTACAAGGTGTGGGCAAGAAAACTACGTGTTTACTTTAGCACTTACTTTAGCATTACATGTTAAACCTGCCACAGCCTTGGTCGGGGAGCAGATTTAGGAGACTACAACATCTCTTTAAATATTCATAAATGTTCTCTGTAATTGCTCTGTTCACATTCATGTGTTTTTATAACTTGACTATTGCATAGTTCCATAATTGAACTTGCCATGTTTGTGAACATCCTAGCAGGGCTGTTTCAGAGTTCTTGCAGAAACTGTAATACTATAGAAAAGGAAATGGGCAAAACTCTTGAAATCAAAGGGTCTAGCTTAATTTGCATGAGAAGGAATTTGACCTGGAGATTTTTGTGCTATGTTTTATGGAGTACGAAAAAAAAAAAAGTGATAGTTCCACTTTAATATTTACAACACATCTTTCATGCATCTTTAATAGCATTGTTTATAAAAAATGCATTAACAGTTCTGTTTGGCTTCAGGCAAGGGGATCCTTTACAGGATAGGCAGCTTGATTTGGATCTTAATGATGCTGATGTTCCACCTCTGTTCTGTGAATTAATGCAGCTGAGAGATGAACTCCAGAGCAAAGATGTAAGAGTGGGAGCTTAGCCTTTGCGTATGAATATTCTTAAGGAGAAAGCAAGAGCTTTTTCTCCTTACAGCTCAAAGCAACTCAGAAATATCACAAAGAGAGCAAGAGGGAAGCCAACCACTAAGGACGAACACAGGGATAAAATAAGGTTTAATAATTAACACCATCACGCCTCCCACCCCTGTAATTTGTGTGTATGTGTGGTTTTCCTCTGTCTGGTTTCTGTATATAGAGTTGTTGCATTTCATAGAATCGTAGAATGGTTTGGATTGGAAGGGACCTTAAAGATCATCTAGTTCCAATCCCCCTGCCATCAGCAGGGACACCTTCCACTAGATCAGGTTGCTCAAAGCCTCATCCAGCCTGGCCTTAAACACTTCCAGGGAGGGGGCATCCACAACTTCCTTGGGCAACCTGTTCCAGTGTCTCACCACCCTCACATTTCCTTCATTTCTTTTTGTCTGAGTATGCCCCTTAAAAGAGGGTAGGGATTGGGTTGTCCCAAACCCACTTGCAGCCCAAATGATTGATTACCATCACATCTAGTCTCTCCCAGGAGCCAATATGACACTGCAAACCTTGCTCCCATTGATAGGTTTCCATAAAAAATCCACACAGGCAACTAGATTCCCAATATGAAAAGGCTTTACACATAGACTTGCACATGACTTAGCCAGGTAACAGAAAGCTATGTCTGCAAGTTAACAATTTACTAATAAGTTAGACATATACGTATGTAATACATGTTTATATACACATAGTATTTTGAAAATGGCAAAGATGCTCGTTTGGCAGGAGGAGGCTGAAAATGCCTCCTACATGAGTTAAAGATCAAGAATCTGTAATCTTTAAGAAAATGTAGGACTGAAATACTAATTATGTCTGGCAAATCCCAAACAAGAGGCAGAATACCAAGACTAGCAGGTTTCTTTCACTCAAAATCCTCTTCCACTAAAGCCATCTGAGGGTATAGGGTTGCTTAAGTCAGGCTGGTGTGAATAGATCAGTCTCACAACTAAATTAAGGTTGAAAAATATTTTTGGGCATCATAGTGCTGCTTTCCCTTCCAATGAGAGCCTCACCTGCCTTTGAAACCATAATAGATAATACTATAGAGCAACATAAAAAGAATATTCTGGGTAATCCAATCTACCTTTCAATGTGCAGAAGAAAGAATTTGATTTTGTAGCAATTTCAAAAGGATTTAGAATTACAAAACTAAATCAGAATTATTACTATGTATGAAATGCTAGAGACGAGAGATACCGTACTGATCCTGGATTGCCAATGTCCTAGCCAGAATATAACCATATATCAACAGTTTTCAGCCTAAACATCCACAATAAGCAAAACTGTAACAGGAAAGAATCATCATAAGGTTTCAGAAACTGCTACTGGCACTGGCTGCTCTAATGTCTCACTTTTAACAATCAGGCATTAAGAGGGAGCTTGTACTTTGGAAAGTACTGGCTGTGTCCCTTACACTGTGACAAGTAGGATCTGCTAAAAATAGCAACCAGAGAGGAAAAGAAATAAAATATTCCATGCCAATCTAAAAAGTCTTCCTCCCTGCCCAATTTCAGCTGAAAATCCACCCAGTCCAGTGTCCTGCTAGACACCACAATGGGCTCCGTGTCTCTAGACTCTTGTGGGCTTTAAAAGAAATACTGCAGTTGTTGCTGAACAATGGACAAAATTCAGCCTCTCCATGCCTCCTCCCACCACCACCTCCTCAGCACCACTTCTGTTCCTCCTTCCACCTTGCAGCTCATTTTCTTAAGAGGTCGATTCAAGGTGCTCAGGATAAAAGCTCAAGATTTCTTTGGGTTTAGGAGATCTAACAGCAAAGTGTGGCAGCAAGACCCTTTGACAGGCTGAGAAGTGACTTGTTGTAGGTCTTGGAGGAAATGAGCCTCTGACATGAGACCTGAGCCCTTGGTTTTTGGCATTACACTTCCACGTGGGTGCATCTATTCTTCCATGGGCACAGAAAGAGATGTCAGTCACACAGCTAGAGGAGAGCTATGAGAATGAGAACCCTCTAGAGTGACACAATTTCATGCTGTTTCTTTAATTTTTTGTCTGGCAAGTGAAATATATTTCACCAGAAGGTGGGAAAGGACTTGGAACAAAATTCATCTTGGCTGAGCAAACATTTGACAACGTTCTGTGGGAAACAACCATCTGTCTTGGGAGATATCAACTCCAGGAGATACTGAAGGCACTAAAAATATCTGCCTTAGTCCACAGTCCCATTGCATTCAGTTTTCAAGCGTGGAGAGCCTCAATTCTTCAGCAGTAAACCTTTTATATTTATTTTTCTTTTTGGAGTGTTGACTTACCAGGTGTGCAGTAAAAGGCTCTGGTTTGTTCAAGATGCAGCCTCACATGTTTTGGCACCTGGGCTGAGTGGAAACTATAGAGGAGCTGCAGAGAGATAATTAATATGGATTAAATGGAAAAAGGGCTTTGTGCTCTGCTTCACAAGTACAGACTGTACACAGAGTATCTCAGAAGAGCTTCCTGGAGCAGTTTGGCAGGCTGGTTTCTTCTGAGGTACATGAGAGGGGGAAAAAAAAAAAAAGTAATCTTTGAAAGAAACTTCTAAAACGTACCATGAATTCAAAACAGCTCTTTACTCCTCCCTGACAAGGAGGTTAATGTTTTTATTGAAACTGAGAAGCAGCTCCTATCCCACATATCATTAAGATTTAGACCAGTTCACTTTCTATGTGTGGATAAAAATCAAGATAATCCAAAGTTTTTCCAGGGACATGTGGAAATGGAGAATCCTAAATTCACTGATAGATGTTCTGCACAGAAGTTGGCATATCCACTTTCATTCCTGTGATTTGCTGGTCTCCTGGTGTCCAGGCAGGTGCTTTCCCATGGGCCTGTGAAGTAAGTAATAGCTATTTTTATGACAAACTAGAGATCTTGCTACTAGGACACATTCCTCTTTAAAAAAGGCAGTCTCCTGGCTATCAGGGGTCTCCTGTGAGGTATCAGAGACTAGAGGGTTACAAGTGAAAGCCTTGACCTGTTGTCCCATACCTGCTCCAGTGCCTCTCACTCTCTCCATGTGTGATTGGTGCAAACTCCCTGCCAGAACTGAGCCAACAGCTACATCTTCTCACTAAGAGCTTCAGCTGCAGCAAGAACAAGATACTCACTTGTTCCACGGGAACAATTTGCATTTTCCCCTTTTGAGTCCTACCCCATTGTATTTGAATTAGGGGTTTTTTCTAATTTTCCTGTGTTTTTTCCCTTTTGGGGAGGTTTTTTAGGTGTTTCTGAGATGAATTTATGGTTGTTGCCCAGGAGAGCCAATAGCAAGTGCCACACACTCGTGCCAAGAGCAAGAACAAACGATGCTTCCTCCTGACATCCTCCTGCCTCCAGCAACTGTTCACCAGTGAACCCCAAAGCTGGATGCACTTTCTCCATGTTTAGTCTCTGCTAAAGTCTTCTTTTCTGTGGCCAACATGACAATCCCACTGGAACCCATGCTGCTTACCTTTCAGAAGAATGACTGTTCAGCACAGGCAAATAATCAAAAGGCAGGGACGTGAAAAGGGGCAGGCTTACCAGAGCATAACTTTTTGGCATGATGAAGGCTAAGATAAGCTAGACTGGCAATCATACTTTAATAATAATAATAATAATAATAAT
>NW_010322557.1:0-8184 GCF_000700745.2 Antrostomus carolinensis
GGTGAGGGGCTGTGTTGGCTGCTGGCCAAGGACTGGCCCAGTAAAACCATCACAGGCACAGGCTCAAGAAATCCATCTCTGCATCACACACACAGACACCAGTCAGGGTGTCACATCAAGTGCAGCTACATGCAAATCTTTGCCAGGGCACAGCAACAACACAGGCAACGCCGGGAGCTGTCATGGAATTTCCTCAAGGGCAATGAAATGCCAACACAGTGCAACATGTGGTCTAAGGAAGGAGAAAAGATAGGGTATAAAATAGGAGGATTACAGAGAAGAACAGGGTTTTAGCTGTGGAGAAGGATGCAGTGCCTGGGAAAAGCTGGAGGTGCTGGTAGTGGAGAGAGATATCCAACATAAACACGGGGTAAGGGAAAGGCTGTGAAATTAGAAGGCAAAGAGGTCACAGGATGCCAAGCCCTGCTGGGTGCTGGGCCCTCACTCGCTGCCTGGGAGGTGAGGATGGGAGAGGCAGGAACAAAGGTGAGCGTGGAGTTATCCCTGGATAAAGAAAAAATGACAAATTGCCTTCTCCACCAACACAGTTAGTGATGCTGCACCACAACCTCTTGCCCAGCCAGCCCAGGGAGGAGGAAAGCAGGAAAGAAAAGGCTTTTTCTCCATCTACAGTACTTTTCCCAAAGTCACCCTTAAAATGGCAGGCTAAGAAGTGACTCTTTCACAGCCTCAACACATATTTCAAGGCAGAGTACTAGTGAGAAGCATTAACCAACATAAAAGACAGAACATCCCTCCCCAGCATTTACCTCTGGTCACATTATACAAGTTTTGTGGAGTTTAAAGGACAGGAGATCAGCCAGCCCAAGGGAACAGACGGCTCCACAGAGAGAACAACAGAGTTTAAAATCACTGAAGTATGTTTCTTTCCCCCCTCAACACTCTCCTTAATGTAAATACCAAAAGTTAATCATGTCAGAATTTATCTGAGAGGAAGGTTTCTAACTGAAGAAATAAATAAAGGAAAGCCTGTAGTGTACCTACCCAATATCATTGTCTTGTTCTGCTCTGAGCATGGCAAACCACTGCTGTTTGTAAACAGAGGACAGCCAACCTAAAATTAAAAAATAAATAAAAATAAATAAACTTGGTGTTGTCTTTAGAGCTGGGAATGGGGATGTTCATCAACATTTGAAATATAGAAATCAAATTACATTGAAATAATAACTTATAATATTAACTTATTAACTGGATGGCCTATGCAACCCCACCACCTGGTAACGCACTCGTGTTCCTCACCTCCAGGTCTCAACTACAGAAGAAGCAAGTAGAGATAAAAATCACCACCTAACACTAAGAAACACCCAGGACTGCATTCATCTTCTCAAGCATTCAGGATTGCCAGAACACATTTTCTTGGCACATAAAATTCTGTTGAGCCAAAGAGCTTGTTAAAAAGCTCCTGGGAGAAGATGCTGTTTTCTGAATCCTCAACAGAATTCGACACAAGTTAAACACGAGGAAAACAGAATCAAAGGAAAAAGGAAACAATGACTTAAGCACAGATATGGTAAAAACAAACAGAAATTGTCCCTCTACAAGGAATAAACATAAATCATCTCCTCCTCTGAGAACACCATAAAGATTTTATCAGCTGTATTAATTTAAAAGTTGCAACCAAGAGATAAAAAGAGAACAAAAAACCTCCCAGCTCGTCAGTCAGTCACAGAAAAAGGATCACAGGCACACAAAGGCACAGTATGTCAGTTCTTCTCAGTCATGAGCAGGGACAAGTATGCAAGGTCACGTAGAACAGACTCTGTGGAGAATGGACTGGGGTGACAGGAACAGTGAGAACCACTGTTACCACCAGAACAAAACAGGTAGTTGATGAAGATGATAGAAGGGAGAAGAAGTGCTGAAATCACTTCACAAATCCCAGATGTAAAAATTAAAAGCAGCCCTTTGCCCTTACTAACTCTAGAGTTAAAATTCAGACTGTGACAGGACCAAAGTGGGAATTAACCAAAGTCCAACAGAAAGTATAAAAATGAATTAAAGAAAACTACACAGGTAAGGAACAGAGAATGGATGGGCTAGAAGGAAAAAAAAACAACCCCCAAAAAAAGAATTCAGGAGGCAGAGCATCTTCTCTGCTTTTGTACTGGCACGTTACCTATTTCACATGTCCTGTTTCAAGTGTAGTTCATCTGTTTGTTTGTAAACATTAAAAGGGAAAATACTGCTTAGGAAATGTTCAGAATCACAGTTACCAAGTAAAACAGAACAATGAACACTTTGCTTCCAGACACCTCACGTATTTCTGTCTCTTACAACTTTTCTAGGCAAACAAGAACAGATTCTCTGTCTTGAACTCTTCAGACTGTATTTCAGTTTTCTCCTGCAGGTCCTACACACATACAGGGGATTAAAACAAATAATAATTACACCATTTCTTTCAACTATTCACCATGATTTCCTTCTTTACTTCCCTGAGAACAATTTCATCTAGAGTAATCTAAAAGGTTTACAGTAGAATACAAACTACCCAGCAATTTCCAGGTTTGGAGAGTCCCTTGGGTCTGATGCAATCACCTCAAAGACTGGAGGTGGCAGCCAATGACCACCAATATTTATCTAAACTTCCTCTTAAATGATGAGCAAAAACTCCTCATCTTCACACAGCTTTTGGCTACAAACTGGTATCAAGAAATATCAAGGGCTATTGAGTATTAAACTCTCAGAGGTCTTCATTACACACAGAGGTCTCCACATTATGCTCTTCCCTCCCTGCTCTCCCACTTCTCTTCCAATTCAAGCTCTTTTTTAGTGTTTTAATTAATAATTAGTGGTAGAGTGTAAACATCAGATGTTCCTGCACCAACCACACGCTCTCTGTCACCGTACCACCTTTCCCACTGAACAACCACCAAGCCTATCTCAGCATTTATCACACCTTATGAACTGTTTAACTACGAAAGGGTCAACGTTTTGCTCTCCAATACCTGGTGAACTAGGAGAAAATGACACTTTCTTTTTCAAGAAGCACAAGTAAATCAGCCTCCAAGTTGCAATTAATCTTGTAACAATTGTTTGAGCACAGACATGAAATTTATCTGCTGAAGAACATTAAGAAAAGGCTGCCCATCACAGTCTGGTCAGTGAGAACAGCAGCAGCAGTGTTAAGAGGAGGAAATCAAGTGCAGTACTGGCAAATTTCTTGTTACAGAACAACTTATTCCCATGCTGACAAAGCCACTTCACAAGGAAATAATCCACAGTTCTCTTGTGTCATCAGGAAATTAAGCATCTAGAGGGTCACCCACCCAAAGTTACCTTATTTTTTATTATAGAATGAAGATGCCTTTGCACTGTGATTATAATCTGTACCAACATCAATCTTAAATCAAATGGCTTCTATTTACTTTATACTTTACCACTTCAGTATATAAAATATCAAATATCAAAGACTAGATTTCTTCTTCCGGGATTTTTATGCATAATGCACAATTTTATGACTTGCTCAAGGTCCAAAACTGCCCCATCTACTGGACAGAGAATCATAGAACCCCAGACTGGTTTGGGTTGGAAGGGACCTTAAAGCTCATCCAGTCCCACCCCCCCTGCCAGCAGCAGGGACCCCTTCCACTAGACCAGGTTGCTCAAAGCCTCATCCAACCTGGCCGAGAACACTTCCAGGGAGGAGCAGCCACAGCTTCTCTGGCCAACCTGGGACACTGTCTCACCACCCTCACAGTGAAGAACTTCTTCCTAATATCTCATCTAAACCTCCCCTCTTTCAGTTTAAACCCATTTCCCCTTGTTTTGTCATTAACTGCCCTTACGAAAAGTCCTTCCCCAGCTTTCCTGGAGCCCCTTCAGGTACTGGGAGGCCGCTATAAGATCTCCCTGGAGCCTTCTCTTCTCCAGGCTGAACAGCCCCAACTCTCTCAGCCTGTCCTCACAGCAGAGCTGCTCCAGCCCTCGCATCATCCTGGTGGCCTCCTCTGGACTTGTTCTAGCTGCTCCAGGTCTCTCTTGTGATGGGGGCTCCAGAACTGGACGCAGTATTCCAGGTAGGGCCTTACAAGAGCAGAGTACAGGGGCAGAATCACCTCCCTCGACCTGCTGGACACGCTTCTCAACCCACCAGAGCATTCCCCCAGATGGGGCAGCAGTCTGTGATGCACTGACTCCACCTGCTGTTCCAAGGATACCTTTAAATAGATGTGTGGAGCACAGGATAACCAAGCTCCTTGGTATTTTACTTTGTCAGAACTAGTGCAGAAAACAGGCTGTCCTCCATCTCTTAAGGTATTCCCCTAAACCAGAACTGGTCAGTTCATTTAAGTGGTAGTGGTTGTCCACTCTTGCTCAAGAGATGGAAAGATTTCTAGTGAGGAAAGGACCCTACCCCCTTCCTAGAGGTACCCTCTATCCCAGAGTCATAATCCAGCTTCCAACAGCTGCATTCTTCAAACATTGCCAAGTGTGTGAAAGAAATTCAGCTACAAAGAGCAACCAAACCCTTAGTTCTGTCAGAGACAAGATACAGCAGTACAAGGAAGACAAACTGAGTAAAGGGATGCTCAGCACATGATCTCAATGGCAAGGAAAGTGTTTTCAAAGCATCAAACCATTTGATCAGGCTAGCAGGCTTCAAAAGAAATATCCCAACGAGTCTGTTTGGGGGATTAAATCATCATTGTGTCGACATCTTATGGCACCACAAAGGAAAAAGTCAATATGAGATGATAAAAATAATAATTTTGAGAGGAAGATAACAGTGTAGCTCCAAGACAGGTTAATTATTTAGGTATGGCAAGGGTCCAAGGAGGCCCTCAAGGCTACAAATATGGAGAGATGAGAAGAACACAGATGTCAAGAAGTTACAAATAGTGATAAACAGCTCAATAAAAGCTGTCTTAATTGACATTTGGCAATTAGACCTATAAATAGATATCACAGACACACTGATGAATGGATAGTTACACTGCAGACAGATATAAAAAACCTGTGTACATGAGAGTCAGGGGGAAAGAAAACCAAACTGTCAGAGAATTAAGCTGCAAAATTCAATGCTAAGATTCAACTGTGATAAGGGAACACTGAACAGAGTGAAATACAGAGCAAGGACACCAGGAGCCCAATTCAAAGGCAGAGCCTGAGAAATCCAAACAACATTACAAGGAGCACAACTAACTCTGGGGGGGGAGAAAAAGAAAAAGAAAATTTAAAAAAGGCAGGAAAAGAAGGAGGGGCAGGTGTTTCATGTGATAAAAGATACGAATAATAGTGGAAAAACATTTTTAAGTGAGAGCCCAACTTGTTAACTCATTCCCAGTCTTATTTATTTATCAGCAGACAGGTTGACACAGCTTCCAAGCAAAGAACAAAGCCTATCTGTGAACTCAGACTTCAGCAGCAAGACAAGAATGGGGGTTTTGATGTTTCAGTGATAATCTAATGTCAATAGCAGTAATCTATAACAATTTTAAATGGTATTTCACTCTACGGGCTGCAAAAAGCACCAGGACCTAAAATGAGGAGTTATTTTACACAAGTCAAAATACAAATCAAAGGAGAAGAGTGGAATATGTCAATATCCCATCTCCTCCAAAAACATCCTAAGTATCTGTTATTTATATATATTTTTATATATATATAATATCTGTAAGTAACACTCCTCTCTGAAGATGGGAGAAGAGTTCACAGCACCTTGTGCTTTTGCTTTTCATTTGCAGGTATTATTTCAAATCCTATCAAAAACCACCCAGCTTTTTTTAGAAAGATAATGGTTAGAAAATAGTTGAGTCACAGCAAGTTTTGCTCTCTTAAAAGGAAAAGGCTTTTTACGTGTCTGGGGCTCTGGGGTCACTGAAACATTGATAATACTCTATGTACTGAGTATTTTGATGAACAAAATGCTCAACACACCTACCTGTGTGTCTTTGAAGACTTTTACACATGTACATTTAATATTCAGCTTCTGCTGAATCTTCAGCCACAACTCAGATATTGGAGATAAATATGTGGGTGGTCAGACCAGTAAATGCACCCAGGATCTTCCCAATTACTCCAGTGCAGGGCAAAGGGAAAGGCTCACAGCTTTGCTCAGCTGAGTACACACTCACCTGCAGGTATCAGGGCATCTCTCTCAATAATTCTGGCGGATGCCAAGTCATTGATGATGTACTGTAACCTCAAGTGAGTGAAGACCGACTGGAACACATTCCCCTGATCTGATTCCAGGAATGAAACGTTATCCTCTGCAAGACAGAGCACCTGTATTACAATTTCCCTTCCTTATTACAAATATTACAATATTTTCCAGATCCTATTTATATTTGAGATTGAGTTTTAACTTAATGAAAGTTTTTATGGACACACAAATCATCTTATGCAGCTAATATTAAGAAATAACTTACATTCAAACCCTCTCAGCACAAATGTTAGAGCAAACTTTTCCTCTTTCAAAATACACTAGTGCCTTCTAGTGGGAAGGCAACAAAAAGCTTATCCCAACTGAACAACAGCAAAAGCAACAAAGCAAAAAATAGTGACCATGTCTGCTCACTTGAAAACATGTGGGAGGTTGAAACAGTGAAAAAGCTACGTGCTCACTTCAAAACATGTGGACACACAGTGAAAAAGCCATCACTGTTGAGAATCTGTTGCTGGGGGCTGTTAGCAGAAGCAAGTCTTCCCAAAGAAAACAGGAGGAAGTTTGGAAGTGGAGGAAGATTATCATATTTTACTTCTAGCCTGTGTCTTCCCTAACCCAAGGCCATGCCAATCAATCCTACCTCTCCTACGGCTGGCAAACCAGGCATCAGCTTCGGTCAAGAGTTGTTTCAAAGACCCGTTCCAAGAAGGCACAAGCTGAAGGAACAGCCACTAGGTAAAAAAAAAAAAAAACTCTAGTGAGTTAATAGAAGAAGTTTTCAAACAAGTAACACATGCATTATTAAAGGGACATTAGGTCAAGAGAGGTCCTCCTCCCCCTCTACTCTGCCCTGGTGAGGCCACATCTGGAATCTTGTGTCCAGTTCTGGGCCCCACAGTTCAGGAAGGACAGGGAACTGCTGGAGAGAGTCCAGCACAGAGCCACCAAGATGGTGAAGGGAGTGGAGCATCTCCCTGCTGAGGAAAGGCTGAGGGAGCTGGGGCTCTTTAGCTTGGAGAAGAGGAGACTGAGGGGTGACCTCATTAATGTTTATCAATATGCAAAGGGTGAACGTCAGGAGGATGGAGCCAGGCTCTTCTCAGTGATGCCCAATGGTAGGACAAGGGGCAATGGGTGTGAGCTGGAACACAGGAGGTTCTGCTTCAACTGGAGAAGAAACTTCTTTCCAGTGAGGGTGCCAGAGCCCTGGGACAGGCTGCCCAGGGAGGGTGTGGAGTCTCCTTCTCTGGAGACATTCAAGACCCGCCTGGACGCCTTCCTGTGTGATCTCATTGAGGTTCCTGCTCTGGCAGGGGGGTTGGACTGGATGATCTTTCGAGGTCCCTTCCAATCCCTGACACTCTGTGACTCTGTGACATGTTCACAATGCACTCATTCCTACAAAGATTCTGATACTCTATGAAACACTTCCAAGTAAATACCAAAAAGGCCAAAATTCTCATTGTGTTACAAATCAACAACTACTCAAAGAATCCAATTTCCCAAAGCCCCAGGCAGCCCCTTGGCTCAGTACCTTTTTGAGAACAGTGTACACGTCCATTTCCACTTGCATTACAAACAGGTCAGGAGAGCTAATCAACTCCTTCACGGTGTTTATGCTCAGGGGGGGAAAAAAATTAAAATAAAATCATTAAAGAGTTCTATGGGACAGTAAAAAAAAACCCAGCAAGAAAGCAAAGTAGGTAACAAGCAACCATCAATATCCTCAGAAGCTATTTGTAGTGAGTTATAAGCTTTGGAAGATGTTGTGCTTCATCACTCAACGTTAACTGGAGCCTGTACCTGAGTTCTTTGAGGAGTTCGACGCTCTGGTGAGTCATCAGGTTATTCAAGAGCCACTCAAGGCACCTAGAGCAAAAGGAAGAACTTGGTACCTTCATTTTTTTTATCTGAAATATGTCAATATTTCTGCCAACAGCTGCTCAGGCTCATGATTATGAAATATGACTTTAATCCAAGACACGAGCGCTTAATATTTAATATTATTCCTATTATTTATTATTAATTTATTTTTATATTATTGTAATTTATTAAAT
>NW_010322558.1:0-14007 GCF_000700745.2 Antrostomus carolinensis
CTGTCAATATCATTAGTGAAGATATTAAACAACACTGGTCCCAGTACGGGCCCTTGAGGGACACTGCTTGTCACTGTCTTCCATCTGGACATTGAGCCATTGACCACTACCCTCTGGATGTGACCATCCAGCCAATTTCTTATCCACTGAACAGTCCACCCATCAAATCCATATCTCTCCAACTTAGAGAGAAGGATGTTGTGGGGGGATTGTGTCAAAGGCCTTGCAGAAATTCAGGTAGATGATATCCATAGCTGTTCCCTTTTCTACTGATGCATTTACTCCATTGTAGAAAGCCACTAGGTTGGTCAGGCAGGATGTGCCCCTAGTAAAGTCATGCTGGCTGTTTTGAATCACCTTCCTGTCCTCCATGTGCTTCAGCATAGCTTCTAGGAGGATCTGTTCCATGATCTTCTCAGGCACAGGGGTGAGGCTGACAGATTGGTAGTTCCCAGGGTCCTCCTTTCTACCCTTTTTATAAATGTGTGCAATGTTTCCTTTCTTCCAGTCACTAGGGACTTGACCTGACTGCCATGACTTTTTCAAATATCATGGAGAGTGGCTGGGGCACAGCAACAGCTAATGCAACAGCTAATTCCCTCAGCACTCTGAGATGCATCTCATCAGGTCACATGGACTTGTGTATGTTCAGGTTCCTCAGATGGTCACGAACCTTATTTTCATTTACAGTGGGAGAGACTTTGTCTCCCTGGTCCCTGTGTTGTGGCCCATCTACAAGAGCTGTGAGGAGACAGGTTGCCAGTGAAGACTGAGGCAAAAAAGTTGTTGAGAACCTCAGCCACCTTCTTGTCTGTTGTTACTAGATCACCATTGTTACTCCTCAGGGGGGGTACGCTTTCTTTAACCTTCCTTTTCTGACTTACATATCTGTAGAAGCCCTTCTAGTTTTTCTTGGCATCCCCTGTCAAGTTCAGCTCCAGCTGCACCTTGGCCTTCCTAACCTTGTCCCTACAGAACTGGGCAACATCCCTGTACTCTTTCCAGGATACCTGTCCCTGCTTCCACTGCCTGTGTAGGTCTATCTTGCCTTTTAGTTTGATCATCAGGTCTCAACTCAGCCATGCTGGTCTCTTGCCTTCCTTGCCCGATTTCTTACACCTGGGGATTGAGAGCTCTTGTGCTCTGTGGAAAACACCCTTAAAGATCTGCCACCTCTGTTCTGCTCCCTTGTCCCTGAGGGCTGTTTCCCAGGGAGTCCTATTGACTAACTCCTTGAAGAGCTGTAAGTAGGCTTTCCTGAAATTCAGCATCCTGACAATGCTTCTCATATGACTCATACACCTTAGGACAGTGAACTGCACCAGTGCATGACCACTACAGCCCAGACTGCCTCCAATCTTGACATCCCTGATGAACTCACTTGCATTGGTGACCATCAGGTCCAATATTGCTTCCCCTCAAGTAGGACTGTCTATTTCTTGTGTTAGTAAGTTGTTATCAAGGCACTCCAAGAGTCTCTTAGATTGCCTACCGCTTGCTGTGCTACTTTTCCAACAGATGTCAGGGTGGTTGAAATCCCCCAACAGGATGAGAGCTTATGAGCTTGATGTATCCTGGAGCAGGAGTAAGAATGCTTCATCGATAGGGTCCCCTTGATCAGGTGGCCTGTAGTAGACAACAATCACAAGGTTTCCCTTGTTGTCTCAATCTCTAATTCCTAGCCATAAGCTTTCAACCTGCTCATGGCTATTATTTAGGGACAACTTTTCACACTATAACCATTTCTTAACATAGAGGGCAACACCTCCCCTCCTTCTTCTGTCCCTTCTGAACAGCTTGTAGCCATCGATAACCACACTCCAGTCATGGGATTCATCCCACCAAGTTTCTGTAGTTTTCTAGTAGCATGCTAGCTTCCTCCTGTTTGTTGCCCATGCTGCGTGCATTGGTGTAGAGGTACTTCAGCTGGGCTGGTGGCAATATCACTTCCTTAGATGGACACCCCTTAATTCCCCCAAGGTGTTTCATGGAAACTACCCTGTTGGCTCCTATTACCTCAGGAGTTTCTGACTTGTCTCTGTAAGACTTTGCCTGTGCCGCAGTGCTCACTGGATTCCTCAGGGTAAGAGGTTGAAGGCCGTTACTATCACCCTGTCCCTCCAACCCTGGTGTGTCATCTTGCCTCTTGTCACAGACAATCTTGATATTATTATCCCTCTCCTCCTTCACATCTAGTTTAAAGCCCTGTCAATCAGCCCCGGAGTCTCTTGGGCAAAGACTCTCTTCCCCCTTTGAGAAAGGTGTCTCCGGTTTGATGCCAGCATACCTGGTGCCGTGTAGGTCATCCTATTATCAAAACCCCAAAATTTTTGCTGGTGACACCAGCCACAAAGCCATGCATTTTTAGATTGTATCATTTTCCTTCTAATGTCACTGCTTGCAATTGGAAGGCGAGAAGAAAAAAGAACCTGTAGCCCACATTCTCTCACTAACCGTCCCAAGGCCCTGAAGTCTCTCTTGATTGCTCATGGACTACAAGTTGCAGCTTTCTCACTACCCCTGGAATATCAGTAGTAGGTAGTGATCTGTGGAATTTACCAATCTAGGAAGTTTCCTAGTGAAATCTGTAACCCGGGCTCCGGTGAGACAACATACTTCCCTGTGAGGAGAGTCTACTCAGCATATTGGACCCTCTGTTCCCCTCAGAACAGAGTCACCTACAGTGATAACCCTTCTTTTCTTCCTTGTGGATGCGGTTTTGATATGGGTGGTAGTCCTTTCTGACTGTAGAGACCCCTCTGGTGTAGATTGCCCATCATCCACAGCCTCATTTGACTGTCCTTCCTCAACCAGAGCCTCGTACCTGTTGTTCAGAGGCACCAGGGAGGGTGAGGTGGGCAAGGAGGGTGTCCACCTGCTGCCCCAACCTTGAACTTGCTTCCATTCACTGTTTCCATTTGGGCTTCTGCCTTCTGCCTGACAGGGGCAGGATACAGGCACCTCTTGCTTCTGGGTACTTTCTGTTGGATGCTCCCATTTCTGTTTCAAGGAGGGCAGAGCCTGGCTCCACCAGTCTATCCCTTGTTCAGCCTCCCTGATGTTCCTTAACTTTTTTACTTCCTCTCATTGCTCTGCCACCAAGCTGAGCAGGTCATCTATCTGTTTGCAACACATCTATCTGTTTGCAATGCAGATGTCACAGGTTGATTTCTCATATGTCGCCCTTTTTCTGTTATAATTTAGGTTTTCTGTCAGTCACTTAGGAAAACACTTGGATCAAACATTTTTATAGAAAATGAATTAGTTTAATTTGGTTTAGGCACAGGAAATGTTGAATCCAACTGTGTTACAGCCTAAATTCATGTTCTGAGTTTGGACTGACTAAACTGAAGATGGATGGAGAGGTGGGTAAAGATGAAAGTAGCTGCCCCTGTGCAGTTTTTAGAGAGACATTTGTGAACCTTTTTCATTCTACTGACCATCTGACACCTTTTTTTTATTATTTTTTTTTTTTTTTTTAATATATATTTTCAGATAACACACTATTGATTTCTGGAAGTGATGGGTAAGTGGTTGTTCCATGCATACAGATCAACACATGAGCAGTGGGTCCAAGCAGCAATTGATTTTCATAACGATAGTGAATCTAACGTATCCTACATGTGTTAGACCTGCTGCACATGAGTTGAAAACTATTTGTAATGAAGGTCTCTGAAAAAATAACATGAACAACCACCTTCAGGGAAGAGCCTGACATGGATCTCACACTCAGGTAACTGCTTTTGAGATGTGCTGAGGTAGACATCAAGCTGCAGACAGAATCTGAATTTTAAGACCCAACCGTGTCTGCAGAACTTCCTTATACAGACGCTAGGATATGAGTATATTGATACAGCCATCAAAATCCAAGCAAGTTTAGAAAGAGAGTTTATTAGTCAACTAAATTACTGGAAATGTAATGTAGAGACTACCATAAATTACATACACATTATTTTGCAGAGGGAGTAAACAATACTTTCATCTGCTTGGAAGAACTACTTGGAGATAGATAAAGGTGAATAGGATTTTTACATAACAAAGACTGGTTGGCCTCTGTAAGGAAAGGAAGCACAAAGACATCAGGAAATTATCTTGAGTATGTCTTTCTATGAAAGACAGAAGGAATAGGAAGGTAGGTTCCTGTGAGTTGAATTTTTAAATGCATACTTTTGAGATTTTTCTCAAAGTTAGTAATCAATGTTTGTTAGAAAATGATCTTTGCTATGTGAACATTTTATTCCACTGACACCACATAGATATATGTAGTCTAAACAATATTTATAACAATTTCAAATTTAAAAGCCAAAGCAAAACCTTTGCTAACAGGCAAAGTTGATAGTATATTCTTCTAGAATTATCGCTGACTGAGTATAACTAAAATATATATTCATAAATCTCTTCTTTACTCTTGTGTTCTGCAAGAAGAATTTCTGTGTTTTTTAAAAACAGCTTGTATTTATACAGCACCTATCAGCCTTTTGAAGATGAAGACTTCTACTGCAGCTATGTAGTTGGAAGTAAACATTATGATGCAGTGAAAGTTGCAAAATATTACCATTATAATGAACTATTCTGCTCATTGTTTGTATATGTTGGATCAAATTTGGAAATCTTTAAGCTGTTCTTAAAGCCAGTTTCCTTAGGAAGCTGGGTTTCTTATCTTCTGATTTAACCCACATCAATTCTCTTTTTGCTTTCTCAGTTCTGGGCAAATAGAAATAAATTCTATAGAACTAGAAGCTCTGTGAACTCTTGATGCACTAGGACATTAATGGTATTTAGTTATTTACTTCACTGGTAAATCTGTGGCCTCACATGTGTGTGTTTAATAACTGTATTCTAAAATCTCTTTTCCAAAGTATAGTCCTTTGCACATGAAGTATACATGAAGAACACCTACCATTAAGAATTATCATCTAATTTGAAATGTGCCCTTTGAATATAACAGACAGGAGGAAAGAAGGCAGATGACAGCAGCTGTAGTGTTAGCATTTAGTTATACCAATAAGCTATGTGTAAAATTTAATTGTTTTGACTAATCTAAAAACATTATTTATATTTATAAGTAAATGAAATAATAAGCTCAGCTCAGCCTGTTTTATTATTTGAAGTTGATAACTTTTATGTGAGTATTGCAGTAGAAGGAACACAGGTCAGGGTTTGAGAATTCTTGATGCAGGCAAACCTAGTAGTGGCAGGTCATTTCTTATATCAGTATCTACAGGAAAAAATCATCAAAAATAGATAATAACAAAGAACACCTACTGAAATACAATTTCTGGCTAAAGGTTACACTTACAAATTGCTGACTTACATGTTGAAAGTGAGCATCACTTTTTGCAACTAGGGATGACAGAACAGAACAAAAGGTTTGCACACAATGTCTCCTGCTTACATATGCCCTTCCAGGTGGGTGTGCCATCTCCAAGTCAGCTCCACTTCGTTTTTCTGAGTAGCAGCAAACTCCGTTAAGGCCCCATAGGTTGGTAAGAAGATCTGCCATTCCAGAGATCTGATTCAGCACTATGCTAGGACCCTCCTTTGCGTAACCACATTTTACAGCCTCTAGAGCTTAGCTAGAGCCTAGCTCTCCAAGGCAAGAACATGCCTTCCCACGCCTTTCATGTACCTCTTAAAGGAGTGTGAACATAATTGAATGCATGTATAAATAAAGCCTTATCACAGTGGTCAAGCAGAGATCCAGAACAATTCTGTAACACTTCAGATTGAATTTATGTTTGAATATACTTGCAGGGTTACTGCTGCAGGACTAGTAAATAGTTGTGAGTGTGCATGTTTATGAAAAGAAGATCTGGCTGCTTAAATGAGTTCATAACACAGATTTATATATTTTACATTTATCTTATAAACTTTCCATTGTTTCCCTCAGTGTTATTTGATATGCCTTTTCATTTTGGTTGTTTTAACCTAATAGTGAACTTAAAATAAATCCGCCATGGAATAAAACAGATATAAAACTTGACACTGTTAAAGTTTTAGTTACAAAAATAATAGTGATAAGATATCAGTCTGAGAAAAATCAAAAGTATGAGGTAAGTATTTCATGGCTATGTTCTGAATAAAAATAAAAATAAAAAATAATCAAAAAAACAAACCCGCAAGCCCCAAAATGAATATTTTAGTATTCTGGTTTGTGGGGTTTTTTTGTGGTATAGATAAAGTTGTGGGGTTTTTTCTCCCATACTTAAAAGTAATATTAAATATTGACAATGGAATATTTCTGAAGGCAAGAAAGAAAATAGCTGCATCTGGTAAATGCAAACTTCAGGTGAGATCCACAGAGAGATCAATATTCTTATCTTAGTAATACCCCAAGAGAGTCAGGGTTAGACCTCTGAGCTTCCTACACAATCATTGAGAACCATCAGTCACTTCCAAAGTGCAGTCCAAAAAGATGAATATACTGTGAAAGGGCTGACCTAGCATTAATCAATAGGAAAAGCCAAGTGCAGGGCTATCTATATCAATACTGTTAATTCCAATTTTGGAACTTAAAGGTTGGATTCTTTGAAAGCTTGTGGTGCTTTCAAGATGAATGTGCTCATCCTTTTGGAACATACTGCTGAAGCAATTCTCTGCAAATGCATACATTTAGCAGAAGTTACGTAAGGTTTCCAAAAATTATCAATTCTGTAATACACAGCTGTCATTTAATGACGACTTAGTTGTAGGCCTGTCTCAGTTTGAAAGGAACCCAACCATTTTTTTAGAGTGCTCCCTAAACAACAGGTTACCAAGTAACTATTCAGAGTTTATTTATCATGGAAACTGAAATCTGTTTAAAAAGCAAAAAAGAACAGAACTGAGATCTGCTACCAAGATTCTTTCTGGATTTGCACTTTTTTATTTAGTCAGTGTTTTATTGGAAAATGTGAGACTGTCTGAGGAAGGAGAAATGCTGGTATAAATCATGTCAGGTTGAAAAGAGCAAAAGACCAGATCTCCCCATTTCCTGGATGATTACCATAATCCCCAGACTGTAATACAGAAGTCAGCTCTTCTCCTGGCAGGCTTATTCTTACCCCGCACAGTCTCTTTTGAACACAGCTGAAGCTCTGCTTTATGCTAGGCTCAGTAATCTTGGTTTATGTTAGAGAGAGCTCGGTGCTTCTGCGTACAGTCAGGGACGTGGAATAAGATTGAAACAATACAATTTTAACCACTGGAACACAGATTTTCTTTACTATCTTGGATTCAGGGTCCTAAAACTTGTCTATCATCTC
Organism: Antrostomus carolinensis; assembly: GCF_000700745.2. Lineage (NCBI taxonomy): Eukaryota > Metazoa > Chordata > Aves > Caprimulgiformes > Caprimulgidae > Antrostomus > Antrostomus carolinensis. Next base: position 7,245 of record NW_010322558.1, read on the forward strand.
CCAGGTTAGGCAAGTAGTAATGTCTCAGAGATGTCTCCCTTAAATCCTAGAGATCTGTATAGTGAAGTCAACTGTAGGTATGGTGACTGATACACCAGAGGGTTGTGCTACCATTCAGGGGGACCTAGACAGACTGGAGAAATGTACCAATAGGAACCTAGTGAAATTCAACAATGGAAAAAGTAAAATCCTGCACCTGGGAAGGAATAACCCTATGCACTAGTATACTGAGGGGGATGACTGCCTGGAAAGTAGTTTTGTAGAGAAGAAATTTAGGTCTTAGTGGACAAGAAGTTGACCTTCAGCCAGCCACGTTCCCTTGCAACAAAGAAGACTGACAGCCTCCAGGGCTCTTGCCAGCAGGTAGAGGAGGGTCATCCTTCCATTCTGTTCAGCCCTGGTGAGACACATCTGGAATGCTGGGACAATACTTCTGGATTCCCTAGTCCAAAAAAGATACAGATTTACTGGAGTGTATCCTGTGAAGGGCCACTAACATGATTAAAGGACTGGAGCAGAGAGGCTGAGAGAGGTGGAGTTGTTCATCCTGGAGAAGAGATGACTCAAGGCAGTTCTTACCCATGTGTCTAATCACCTGATGAGCGGATTGGAGATGTGTTAGACAGTTTTCCCAGTAGTGCACACTGACAGGAGAGACAATGAGCAAAAATTTAAAAATAGGAAGTTCAATCTGAATACAATAAAACACTTTTTTCACTGTGACAGTGGTAAAACACCGGAAGAGAATACCCAGAATAGTTGTGTAGTCTCCATCTGTGGAGGCATTCAAAATAGAACTGAATATATTCTGGGGCAACCTGCTCTAGCTGACCCTGCTTGAGCAAGCAGATTGGAACTGGTGATCTCAGGAGGTCATTTTCAACACAAATAAATCTGTGATCCTGTAATTTCAAAATTATTTTGTAATTCTACTGCTTCTTCTGTTAACTGAATATTTTACAACTATCAGTAATTTAATATATCAACACTTCTTTCTGAAGAACTAAAAATTGAGGCATTTTAAATAGCTTTCTGAAGAACATGCACTCACGAATTCCATAGCAGAGATTAAATTCACATGTTTTGATTCACAATACAGTGGCACTAACTAAACTCAGCTTTAGAATGTCCATTTAGTAAGCACAGGTTTAAAAAAATCAGAATAAAAAACTTTGAATCTGCTTTGTGCACATTGCCAGTTATCTCTATTTTTTTAAATAAACTTTTTTTTTTTGTACATTTCTCCCCAAATCCCAAAGTAGCAATTCCTTTTGATTTAAATGGACATTCATTAAATAGGAAGTAGTAAGTACTATTGAAAATTTTGTAGAGTTTATATAGGAAAAATGATAAATGGGATTCTTTGAAAATTAAATTTATTACTGCTCTGGGATTCCAAGAGTTAGTATAAGAAATCCAATATGTAATTCTTTAAAAAAATAAATGAAAAAATCTATGATCTATGCAAAGCTTTTTTTATAGTATCTGAATCACTTCCTGTAAGGCTTATTCCTAATTAAAATCTTGAATAATTTTACACGGTGGATAACACTCTGGATAATATTTCTTGTTCATTTAGATCAATGATTCTTTTAAATTAGTGGTCTGTGTTCCCTTGTATTTCATGTCTTTTTTCTCAGTGGTTTGTCATACATGACTACGAAAAACAAGGTCATATATGCTCTTTGGGCAAGCCGTATTTAAGATTCCTTAAGCTGTTTTTCCATCTCTGTTGAAAACTTTTAAGGACCCAGTCTGGACGTATTGGCTTAAATAATTGCTGTGGTAATGTTTGTAATGTACCTGGTACTGGAAGAAGTTGGACCTGCTGGCATGGTTCCAGTACAGCAACTAAACACCTGGATAAGTTTAAATGTGTGGATATTTCCATTAGAAAGTGATTTTATTGTCTGTTAAAAAAGGTTAGCATGCTTTCTAATGATGATTTTTTTTACAACACAATGTAAGTTATTTGTTAGGAACTGTAAGATAGGTAGAACATCTGTCTGCAGTATGCTGCTCAATTCCACTTTATGTGACAGATTGACATATGAGGTACCTTGCAGCTTGATATTTTCAAATCTTTGCATGTGTGCTGCTTTACCTGTATGCACTGCTGTTTGGAGAACTGAGAAAACAGTTTTATGCTCTATATGTTGGTTGTCTTGTATTTTAACAGGGAAAAAGTTTTTATTGTTTTATTTCCTGTTACAACAGAAAGCTAAATAGTGTTCTTCAATCATGTTCTTTCAAATAGAAGCAATACATATAAAATTGTATTCTTAATTTTGTTTTTACACAAGTAAATCTGCAGAATCTAGGAAGGCAGAGAAGAATGGAAACTGGGGAAAGAAAAGCCTTTTCTTATTTGGCACTCTTCCAAATACTGTTGAGATAGTAGATGGCAGAAGTTGCTAATTATACTTCATGTGTCTTTTTTTTTTTTCCTTCCTTTTTCTGAATTTATTTAAAATTTACCAAAAATTTATTTAGAAAATGGAAGATCCTGGAATCTGAGAGCACAGTGAGCCAAAAGATTTATTTAGGATGACCAGCATCACAAAAGAGGTCTTCGAATCTTTGAGCAGCACTGGAGTACCAGAATAGAAGCTGCTAGATAATGCTTCTTCCAGACTGATAAACAGAGAAGTGACTACTGATGTTTTTATTTGAAGCACAGCTCTAGATTGGCTTATAGTTATAATGGCTTAGGGCATGTTTTGCACAGTAGGAATAAACACTGCAGCAGAACATTGTTATAACTGTGTTTGAAATTCCAGCAATCCATATCAGTTTCATTAATAAACCAGTTGTCACATAAAAAAAAAAAAGGCTGAATTAATTTGCTGGAAACTTTCATGAGTAGAAATTTAGAAACAGGCTGACATGAATTATTACTCTTATGATGATTGTTCTTTTGTATTTTGATAGCAAGCAAAAGGCTCAGGCTGGATTTGCTGAACACTGGGAAACGTAGAGGATGAGGCTGTTCCACCAAGATACTTGCAACCTGCATTTGTATTCTCAAACACAGAAAAGAATTAGCAAATAAACTCCATAGAAAACTGGATTTCCAATAGCCAGGATATTCAACCAGACAAATCAACATTTGAAGATGAATTTACACAATTGTGGAAATGTAATTCTTGGAAATGAGAATTCACTAGATAGATAGTCCAATTGACTGATAAGCATGCTCAGATGACTTTGAATATTTATTTTGTTGTTGGATGCAGTTGTAGTGATTTTCATCAGAGAAAAATAGGTTTTGCTTTTCAAAAATATGCATTTAAATAATTTTCAGATCTTCCTGGAAATGTGAGACATGGGGTGCTATTGACACAGGTGTCTAACTAAAGTAATATTTAGTTATCCAATACAGGGGTCTTCAGAGTATCAACTTAGTATATCTCAACTGTCCAGGGATTCCTGGTCTTCTGGATTTCTGGAAGAAGTGCAACTGGGTGGGAATGGGCATGTGTGAGATACACTGTACACTAGCCAGGCAACTCACCTTCCGTGTAAAGGAAACCCTGAAGATAGGAGAAACACTGAAATGGATGAAAATCAGAGTTATCCTAGTGCTCTAATTCTCATCTGGGCTATATTAAAACAGGATGCAGCTGAGTGTTTACAACTACTTTTGAATACTTTACACAATGAAAACAATAGCTTCTAGAGGGACATAGATTTCTGCTGAATTATTTGTGTATCATTGTGACAGAAACAAAAGGAAAGTGACACACAGAACAAATTTTAGTTCTTCCATAATGCTGAATAAAAGATAGTTTGTTCTTTTAGAATAGGTCCCCCCTCTGGCCTCGGTCTCAAAGGAAAAAAAAAAAAAAAGAAAAAAAGAAAAAAAAAAAAAAAAAAAAAAAAAAAAAAAAAAACCAAAGCTTTCACTCAAAGCATTTGATTAAAAATATCACTTGAAAAAACAGGTCTAGAAATTAGAACGTTGCTATGAATACCACCCAATAAAAGAGCATGGCTAATCTTCTTTACATTATTTTCATTTTACTGTTGAATTATTAAACAGCAATTTTTCTACTGCTTTGAACTCTGAAATAGCATTTTCTGCAATACTTATGCTCTCTGGTACACTGCATCAATCAAATCTGGCTGCCACAGATTTCAAATAGCTTGCTGGAAAAATGTGGTGATTTAACATGCTGCCTGTACTGAACCACTTGACAAAGCTGTAAAGTAGTGAGAACATTTCCATTAAAAATAATTGTCCATTATTAGCTTCCTAATGGAGTTTTGGTTAATTGACAATTATTTACATGTGAAATATTAAGGCAGTTTAAACTAGTCCTTAACCCTCTCCTGTTCTTCATTGACTTTACTATAAAGGCAAATTAAAAACTATAAGTGCAGCTATTGCTGAATTGAGGATTTTAGTGATGCCTCTGCTCCATAATAAGAGGGAGCTGGAGCACATTTGTAGAAGGGATCAGTGCAGTTACACTGGCATCAGATCGCATAGAGAAGAATGCCTCAAGGTGCCATCAATCAGGCTCAGATTTATCAAGTTGTGGAAGGGGTCCCCATCCTTCACCTAGGATAATATGCCCCCATCTGTATCATATGACGTAGCTGCAGGTATGTCCGTGTCTCTACAATCAACCTCCTCCTTTATAGGAATAGAAAAAAAAAAATTCCCTTTTATGTAGGCTACTTGTTATTTTCTCACTAGGAAGAAGTTTTGTTTCTTAAATCTGTATCATGATGGAGAAGTGATTGCTAATAGTTTGAATGTAGTTCCCATTGTCCTATAATATGCGGAAATAATGTTTTCTCCTGCTATTAAATATGAAGTAGTTTGGATTGGACATCATCTGAGAATACGAGTTAAAATAAGAACAAGCAAAGAAATTGGGGTTGCACAACTAGAAATCAGAAATCAAGTGAATACAAAAATTCTGTGTTCGGAAGGATTACAATCCAAATGGAAAATAACAGACTGACAGTAAATTGCTGTTAACAACCCACTAGGAAATGAAGCTGTTGTATGGCTGTTTTCAGAGAATAAAACTTGCAACTGGGGTGAACCCGACAACAGGGTTGAGCTTCTTGTGCATATGCTGTTATTTCAGCATGCACACTCTTTGGATTAGGTGAATTGGAAGCTGTGGGGAAAGCAGAGGGCTGGTAGGAAAAATTAAAGAAAAGAGTTGACAGGGCTGCTGTGAGTCTGGCTAGCTGCCATCTAGCCTGCTGCCTGGGAACAAGGTGGTGGCACTGGGAGCAGGAGCTTGGACAACCTTAAGCCCAATCTGAGCCTGTGTGGGGATTGCAAGAGGGGATAGGGGGACAAGTGGGAAAAGAGGTCAGATGGCTGCAGGCTAACCAGGTGCCACTGAGGCCCCTGGCAATCAATGGCCACAATCATTGTTTTGCCAGCAGGACATGTGATACCTTGGCTGCGCAGAAGGATGCACGACAGAGCGACCAGATGAATGAGGCTTGGCAGGCCAGAAGGTGGGGATGGAAATCTGGGTCCTCCGGCCAAAAAATGGGGAGTAAGTCAGGTCCAGTCTGGATGCAGAACATTGCAAACAGAATTGCAGTTCATTCAATTTTCCTACCTAATCTTGTCTTTATAGTGATTTAATGTATGCATTGTTGTTTTCTTTTATATGCTTTATTATTTTAAATAGATAAAATATAATAATTTTAACTAGCTGTGAAGACAGTTTAAGTTAGAAATGTGTAGAAGAAAACACAACTGTAAATATCCAAAATATTCTTATTTTGCACAGGAAATAAATTTTCAATCTTTTTATAAGAAAAGTATAGAGTTTTCCTGTATCAGCATCCCCAAAAAGCAGTGAAAATAAGAGACACAACTTTTTAAAAACAGCATGCATAAGATTAAGTTTCTAATGTTAATGTGAGTTAGATTAAACAACACCTGAAAACAGATATCTAAACTAAATATGAGGTAGCTAGGCTTGGAAATCTTGGCTTAAGAAGAGCATAACATATGCATTCATCTACTGTTAGCAATTCTGGCTTACTCAATTGACTGGACACAGTGACAGATTCCTGCCTTGTCAGCACCTGAGTTTGGAGGAGGCAGAGATGTGGATACATAGCCAGGAAACAAAAAGACACTTGAATGGGACTTTGTATCCTGTTTATTCTTTTTCATGCAAAACAGATTTTCAAACTTTTACTTGAATCATTATAATCAGTCTGCTGGACTATTTTGTCTGATTGTACTTTGGTCTGATAAATTGTCCTGGTTTTTAGCTGGGACAGAGCTAAGTTTCTTTTTAGTAACTAGAATAACACTGTGTTCTGGTTTCAGTAAGGGATTTGTTATTAGAAGAATGTTGATAACATGCTAATGTTTTCAATTGTTACTGGAAGTTGGAAGACTTTGTGTTTCACTAGTCTACAGGTACAAAGTCTAGGGGGGCGAGAAATAGTAAAATTAATAAGTTAGATTGGCATTTGGATATACCAATGGGATATTCTACATCATATAACGGTATGTTCAGTATCTCTCTTGTATGGCTTTGCGCTCTCTCTGGCTCTCTCTGGGGTTCTCACTCCTCCAGGATTGTGGTTTGGGATTGTCACTCCTCTGGGATCATTATCCAAGAATGGGTTGGGCTTGGTTAGCAGGTGGTGAGCAATTGCAGTTTGTATCACTCATTTGCATATTACTATTATTTAATTTTATGTTTTATTTTATTTCCATTTCAAAAATGTTTTTATCTCAATGTATGAGTCTCCTTACCCTCCAACT
>NW_010322558.1:14071-67876 GCF_000700745.2 Antrostomus carolinensis
TCCCTTTGGGGGTAGGAGTGAGCAAGCGGCTGTGTTTGGCTGCTCACCAAATGCTGGCCAAGTTAAACCACCACACATCTGTATAAATACCAAGTTTTGCAGAACATTAGAGGGTTTGGACTTTGATTCTCAAAGTTTGAATTTCGTGCCCGGTGATTTATCAGTATTTTCAAGAAGGTGTGATCTATCATATTCCACAATACAGTGTTAGCCACAGAGACATGTTTCATGAGTTCTCTTCATAGTTACATTTTCAAACATATGGTAAAACAGTCAGTATTGTACTGTAAATTCAAAGGTAGACCTGTTAATTGAGCAAGAATGTCCAGACTACTTTGTAAGAGTCTGAAATACAGTGAGAGTTGCTAGACTTGACTTTTTTTTTTTACTCCCTATCAAAATATATTAAATATTTTATGTAGAGATGTAGAGATGCCAGTTCAGAGTCTTTGGTTCCATTTAATAAACACTTTGCTAAAAAAAAAAAAAAAAAAAAAAAAAAAAAGTCTTTAAAATTCAATATCAACACAATATCTGTGATTAATTTTTACTTTATTAAGCAGTGCCTGCTCTAAGAGATAGTGTCTGTGGGATTTTTAGGAGATCACATCTCATGTCAGCAACAGATTTTTCTGTGCATGAGGAAAATCAGTTAATCTACCACAAACTGCATTTTCCCTTTCTGTAAAAAGGAGATAATACTTTTAAATCCCCAAGTTCTTTTTAAAAGGATAATTGTCAATAACAGCAAGAAACTCAAATGTTCTAATGTTGAGAGCAGTATAGGTAAATCATTAGTGTGTATGAAGGGGTCATGATATTGTGCCTTTTTGCAACAAACTGTTGTCTGATAGATAGTGGTCACCTTGTGAAGTACTTTGAATGCTGACAGTGTGTACTCCATAGATGTACATGTGAATAACTTAAATGTGAGTAGCTTGAACTGCATGACTAAGAAAGTAGGAAGAGTATTTTCAGTATGGATTCCTTTTATAAAACACTAGGGTTGGGAAGTTAGTTAAGAATGAAACAAACAAAATATTAAAAAAAAAGGGAGAATTATCAATGAAATAAAAAACCCTTTAGATTATGAGGACATGGTAAAAATATAACTCATTGACTGTGATAAGTAAAAATGTTTTTGATAAATAAATATATTAAACAAGTTGAAGTAGAATGCAAGACTAACAGAAATAAGCAAAGCAAATGAGCAAAGAATTTTAGTTCACATTGCCACTGGTATTTTCACTCTTCTTATTTTGTGGATGAAGATATATTTAACAGCTTTCCAGGGGTTTTGGTGTGCTGTTTTTTTGTTTTTGTTTTTGTTTTTGTTTTTTTTCCTTGAAATGGAAAAAGACTAAATCTCTTTTTTTTTTTTTTTTTTTTTTTCAGCCAAAAAACAATATTGTGAAAGATGCAGAGGTCAGTCAAAATATTTTAAGCTACTTTCTTTTCATTTAAAACTTCTACAAGTTTTAAATTTCAAAAGAAAAAAATAAGTATAACTTCAAAATAAAATATCAATTCAAAATCAGAAGGATCAAAAAGGAAAAAAAAAGTCTATAAAAAGTAATTCAAAATTTAAGGTTCAAGAGAACTGATCATTTTCATGCTAGTAGTTCAATGTCTTTCCAACTGACAATTTTCTGATGAGAAAATATATTGTCAGCAAATCCCTTGACAGCAGTAAGAACTAGCTTTTGTGATGTTTTAGAAACAGATTGCATATTTTCAAAAATGGCCTTTATCTCACTATATGTTCTGTACAGAATCCAGCCCAGGAACCTAATTAGTGCCTCTGGATGCTGTTGTAATAATAAGTTCTGAAAAGAAATCGTGAAGCAGTACTGGTTCCAGGAGTTTTTTTCATATCACACATGGGTTTCTGTAGCCAAACACATAGTCCATCTGTCTGTGAGCAACTTAAACAATAGCATATGGATGAGTGGCAAAGAAATTTGAAGTTATATGTAAACAGAAGGGTCATAAACACAGAAATCCTACACTATATCTATTCACCAGGCCTAACTGGTTTACTTTTAAAATTTCATTCTCTCAACTTCCTTTATCTTTCATTGAAAAGTTGTACATGAAGTTTGCATACTTATGTGATCTGGTAATTATTTACAGGTTTTTGAAGCTTTGTTTTGCAAAAATGAAGTTTGTCTACATAGTATATGAAGAGGAGAAAAAGACAGAGCAAAAGTGACTTATGAAAGGGGTTAAAAATTAAAGAGGATGGCAAGTATCACATTCTTTCTTGTTTCCACAAAGTTCACATTTTGGAGACCACTAATATATTATCTCCTCTCAAATGAGAAACTTACTCAACATAGCATTTTGGTGAGGGAAAAAAATACCTTTCTATATTTTGATATTATAATATAATCTCTTGAATACTCCCCTGAAAACTCCCTCTTTCCTCCTCTTCATTGCAAAGTTTAATCTACTGATTTATCTATTTTCTATATGACAATGGATGAAAGAATCACAGTTTGTCTTTGTCTACATTTTCCTCTCAGAAGTGGGTGATAAGTGCAGTCAAGGAGTTATTAAATGTTCATCATTACTTATTTTTTTCTACAAATAGATGGAAAAAACTTTGAAGACCCCTGCAGTGCTCATGTATATAAGGGCCTTTGCTGGGATCCCAACCTCACAAAGTTTATCTCTGCCCATGGCAAGGGGGCTGGAACTATATGATCCTTAAGGTCCTTTCCAATTCAAACCATTTTGGGGTGCATTAAAAGGAGTGTGGCCAGCAGGTCAAGGTAGGTTTTCCTCCCCCTCTACTTTGCCCTGATGAGGCCACATCTGGAGTGCTGCGTCCAGTTCTGGGCTCCTCAGCTCAAGAGGGGAGGGGACCTTCTGGTGAGAGTCCAGAGGAGGGCCACAAAGATGATGAGGGGCCTGGAGCATCTGCCTTACAAGGAGAGGCTGAGGGAGCTGGGACTTTTCAGCCTGGAGAAGAGAAGATTGAGAGGGGACCTTCTCAATGTCTATAAATATCTGAAATGTGGGGGCCAAATGGATAGGGCTGGGCTCTTTTTGGTGGTGGCTGGTAACAAGACAAGGGGCAATGGGCAAAAACTTGAACACTGGAAGTTCCATACAAACTTAAGGAAAAATTTATTTACTGTGAAGGTGATGGAGCACTGGAACAGGCTGCCCAGAGAGGTTGTGGAGCCGCCATCTCTGGAGATGTTCAAAACCCGCCTGGATTCTTTCCTGTGCAACCTGGCGTAGGGAAGCTGCTTTGGCAGTGGGTTTGGACTAGATGATCTCCTGAGGTCCCTTCCAACCCCTACCATTCTATGATTCTGTGATTCTGAGATTCTATGATTCCATGATTCTCTAGCTCAGTCTTTTCAAGTAGATATCACATTTGCTGTGAGTGGAAATCTTGATGGAGTTTACCTTGCTCGCAGCTCCTGTAAAAGCATCCCACTTCTCTTTCCTTGCCTTTGTCACTGCAGCTTATCAAGAGACATGTCAGGGAATAAAAATAATGAAAAATGGGAGACATAATATATTATTTGTTGTTAATTACTAAGCAGACAGGTTTGTTTTGGGTTTTTTTGCTTCATTTACAGTGATATTTTCTTCTTTGAATACAATATTTTTTGTCTCTCTAATAACTTTTAAAACAAAAGTCAAGAAATGCTGTATAAGCTATATATGGTGACCATTCATACCCTTCTGCTTGAAAAAGATAAGTTCCTTTAGCATTGATTTTACAGAGTAGGAAAAGCTGCTGATCTACTGATCAAACATGCATTCTTTCCTCTAGAAACTGTACATCTGAAAAGTTCAATTCTCTTTTCTCTGATATCCAGTGGGTTAAATCTGTCTTGCTTTAGGATTCAGGCTTAAGAACTCTAAGAATCTGTCTCCAGACTCTGACTCTGTTTCTGTGTTTTTTCCTTTCTTTCTGAAAAGACTTCCTGATTTAAAGTTGCCATGTTGTAAGTCCTGTGTAGATAAAGCTTAATACATTTGAACATGGTAAACTGTTAAGTTAAAGTGTTAAAGTAACAAGCTCATTAAGAAAACAAAATATAACCTTGCTACACTAGCATTTTAAAACAAACTTGATAAAATGTTATCTCTAACATCTCATATTTAAATTCTTGTGTTCTACTGGTACCTATTTCCCTTTTTTCTTCTGCAATTACATGTTAAATTCCTACCCTTTTCTTCTAAAATTCCTCCCTCTTTCCTTCTCTCTTTCTTAGTTTTTTACCTTCTCACCTTCCCTTTGTTCTTTTCTCCTTCCTTTCCCTTCCCCTCTTCCTCACCTCACTCCTTCCCCCTTGCATTTTTTCCTGGTGGGCAAATATACACAGGTTCCACCCTGGTACCTAGTTATTTCAAGAAGCCTTCAATGGGAATTCAACTCAGCTTTGTGTGGTGTGGGTCATGGCAAACCGTTGTTCAGATGACTGGTTTACCATAACTCTTTGGATGTGTTTGCACAAGTCACCTGATTGGGACATAGTCACTGGAATTTCTTCAGAGCCTTGTTGCTAATTCTGCATTTATTCACCAATTTATGCTCAAGGATACATAAAAGGCAAGAGAAAGCCCAAGTCATGAACTGCAATTGGAGTCAGATGTGAAACAACCACTGAATTACTGAGAAGTGACAAGGACTGTTGGGGAATATGTGTACTCAGTGTTTACTTGGAGAACTGCAGAATGTAATGGTAGTAGCAGTAAGTCAAGTCAGAACTGTTTATTCAGCTTCCCACACAAGCTTTGCTGGCAGTAACCTGCTCTGGTTACATCATTCTTGGTAATCAAACTTCTAACTTAAAGCCAAGACAGGTATGTTGACAAAAGCCATAACACAGTCAGATAACCTCTTTCTGTCACAGTCCTTGAAATGGAATGACTGGACTTTTTTCAGAGATGGTAGTATGGAACACGTGCAAGTATTATCAGTCCTGACTTTCTCAGCTCTTCTATTTTGTATAGACAGTATCTGTTTGACATTATTTCTATAATGTTTCACATTATTTCTATGTGAAATAATAATGAGGAAAGTATACCCACTAACAGAAGATTCACATTTTCCAATTTTTATTTTTGCAAGATATCTAAAACAGAGAGCTAGAAGATACACTTTATTTTTGTATTATTGTTATTACATATTATTTATAATGTACTAAATCACTTTTCTTCAATGTACTGAATCACTTTTCTTCAATTTGCTCCCTCCTTTAAAATGGGAGAATACTCTATGGCTCACATGTACGCAGTATCTTCCCCGTTCTAATAGTTATATCTGTATTCATTGTGTATAACCCTGTTCTCACCATCTCTTCTAGTGGGAACACTTCGTTGTCTGCTGGATGGAAATAAAAGATAAGAAAATAACAAAAACTCTCAGTCAGGAAATAAAAACAATTATTTAGAGCTCAATATTTCAAGGGGATTACTTGTGGCTCCACAGAAACTCCTGTTTGACAAGTTTGAATTTTGCATTACAAAACATTTGCAAAGGGAAAAATGCTTTTCAGCTCTGTATCAGAGGAGAGAGAAATGCAATGGACTTCGCAAACTGGCATAGCTCATTCTCGCACTCATATTGACACACCACAAGTTTAATCTTGCACTGCTCTCTCACTGGTGCTTCATCTGCAGGAATCCAGGTTTTTCAGTGGTTGTTTTTTGTGAGCCAGTCTAGGAATTTAGCTGCCAGAGTCTCAGATCTGTGTAGCATAATGACTGAATTACATGAGAGATTCTATGACCAGATTGGCACCCCAGAGATGTGGTGGCATGGCTCCTATGACTGGAGGATAGGAATGGAAGAATACAGGTTCTTTAGGAAGGACAGGCAAGGGAGATGAGGAGGGGGTGTCACCCTTTATGCCAATGATCAGCTGGAGTGCATGGAGCTCTGCCTGGGCATGAATGAGGAGCTAACTGGGAGTTTATGGGTTAGAATTAGAGGGACAACAGGGACAGATGACATTACTGTGGGGGTCTGCTACAGGCCACCTGACCAGAGAGACTGAGTGGATGAGGCCCTATATAGACAGATAGGAGCAACCTCACGTTCACAAGCCCTGGTCCTCATGGGGGACTTCAACCACCTCAATATCTGTTAGAAGGACAACACAGAATGGCTTAAGCAATCCAGGAGGTTCCTGGAATGCATTGATGACAACTTCCTTCTCCAAATGATTGAGGAGACGAAAAGGAAAGGTGTTATACTGGACCTCGTTCTCACCAACAAGGAGGGGCTGGTGGAGAATATGAAGCTCAAGGATAGTCTTAGACGCAGTGACCATGAAATGTCAGAGTTCAAGACCATTAGGACAGTGAGGAGGGTGCTCCACAGGCTCACTATCCTGGACTTCAGGACAGCAGATTGACCTCTTCAGGGACGTGCTGGGTAGTGTTCCATGGGATAAAGCCCTGGAAGGAAGAAGGGCCCAAGAAAGCTGGTTAATATTAAAGGATTTTCTCCTCCAAGTCCAGGAACAATGTATCCCAACAAAGAGGAAGTCAGATAGAAACTCCAGGAGGTCTGCATGGATGAACAAGGAGCTCCTGCACAAACTCAGAGACAAAAAGGAAGCCTCCAGAGGGTGGAAGCAAGGACAGGTAGCCTGGGAGGAATACAGGGACATGGTCTGAGCAGTCAGGGATCAGGTTAGGAAAGCTAAAGCCCTGAAAAAATTAAATCTGGGCAGGGACATCTAGGCCAACAAGAAAAACTTTTATAGGTATGTCACCAATAAAAGGAAGACTAAGGCCCTCTCTGGAAGGAAAACGGAGGACCTGGTCACCTAGGATATGGAGAAGGATGAGGTATTCAATGACTTCTTTACCTCAGTCTTCACAAACAAGTGCTTGAATCCTAACCCCCAAGTTGCAGAAGGCAGAAGCAGGGACTGAGAGAATGAAGAGCTGATGAACCTGAAGTCACACAAGCCCACAGGACCTGATGAGGTGCATCCATAGGTCCTGAGAGAACTGGTGGATGAAGTTGCCAAGACAATATCCATCATATTTGAAAAGTCCTAGCAGTCTGGTGAAGTTCCCATAGACTAGAAAGGGGGAAACATAACCCCCATTTTTAGAAAGGGGAACAAGGAAGATCCAAGGAACTACTGGTTAGTCAGTCTCACCTCTGTGCCTGGCAAGATGGTGGAGCAAATCCTCCCAGAAACTATGCTAAGACACATGGGAAGTGAAGAGGTGATTGGTGACAGCCAACATGACCAATGGAGATGAGTGACAAGTGGCATCCCTCAGGGATTGGTGTTGGGACTGGTGTTGTTTAACAGCTTTGTCAGCAACATGGACAGTGGGGTTGAGTGCACCCTCAGCAAGTTTGCCAACAACACCAAGCTGTGTGGAAGAGTCAACCTGCTGTAGGGAAGTGTTGACAACCAGAGGGACCTTGACAGGCCTGATAGGTGGGCCTATGTAAGTTTCATGAAGTTCAACAAGGCCAAGTGCAAGGTCCTGCACCTGCGTCGGGGCAACCCCAAGCAGAAATACAGGCTGGGTGAAGAATGGATTGAGAGCAGTGCTGAGGAGAAGGACTCGGGGGCACCAGTGGACCAGAAGCTCAACATGAGCTGGCAACGCATACTCGCAGCCCAGAAAGTCAACCGTATCCTGGACTGCATCAAGAAAGGTATGGCCAGCAGGTCAAAGGAGGTAATTCTGTCCCTCTACTCCACTCTCATGAGACCCCATCTGCAGTACTGTGTCCAGTTCTGGGGCCCCCAACATAAGAAGGACATGGACCTACTGGAGCAAGTCCAGAGGAGGGCCACAAGGGTGATCAGAGGGCTACAGCACCTCTCCTGTGATGACAAGCTGAGAGAGTTGGGGCTGTTCAGCCTGGAGAAGAGAAGGCTTCAGGAAGGCTTTATAGTGACCTTCCAGTACCTGAAGGAGCCTACAGGAAGGCTGGGGAGGGAGTTTTTACAAGTGATAGAACAAGGGTAATGGCTTGAAACTGGAAGAGGTTTGATTTAGACTACATATTAGGAAGAATTTTTTTACTGTGTGGGTGATGAGACAGTGGACTAGGTTGCCCAAAGAAGTTGTGAATGCTTCCTCCCTGGAAGTGTTCAAGGCCAAGTTGGATGCGGCTTTGGGCAACCTGATCTAGTGGAAGGTGTCCCTGCTGATGGCAAGGGGGTTGGAACCAGATGATCCCTAAGGTCCCCTCCAACCCAAACCATTCTATGATTTTAGATTCTAAGAGAATTGCTGAGGTATTAACGATGTGATAGCTTAAATACACATGTGGGACATTCAGTTGTTACATAAAAGGAAGTGATTTACCTGAATCGTCAAGGGGTCTTACAGTTAGCACCAGCTTGTACAGTGCTTCCATTTTCTGGGTCAATGATATCGTTGTTGTATAGTCTCAATATTGTTGGTGTAACTACATCTGGCCCTGCCTTGATTATGTGTGTGTCAAGACTTGTAAATCAAACTGTGATCTCTTTCAGTTCATCTATAGCTGCAATTCTGTTCCATGTTTTTATTTTAATTTACATGCCGTTAGCTAGGAAGAGGAACACTTTATAGAATTATTGTTATAGTTATTTCCAGTTGTAGCCAATGATCTAACCTGTACTGCCTTCCACTATCTGTGAAATTGATTCTTTCTTTATACTTTTTTCCTTTTTATTATTTTACTACTTTCTTTATACCTTTTTTTTTTAAAAAAAACCCCCAATTTAACTAAAGGGTGCATCTTGGTATTCTTAGTAATGAAGTAAAAATTGCATGATAATTCAAAACATGAAGTGAGGTCCTAGCTCACTTAACAATTGTAAAATAAAGTTTACTTTACTTTGTAAATCAATCACTTGATACAGATGACTTTTTAAAAGTTCAGTAGTGTTGAAACAGGTTTATATGCCAGTCACTGCATCATGTTGTCATAAAAAAAACATGCTATATGTATAGTTATTTCAAAAGATGAAAGATGAAATTGTCATAATCAGTTTTTTCATTAGTGATTCCACAGTTTTTAAAATGAAGTTGTTTTAGTTACACATTTATTGCTTTGATGATATTTGTACAGCCAAGCTTACTGAGTTTCTTCAAAGCAAATTATCAGGTTCATATACACAAATTACCTTATATCATGTATTATGTTGATTGACACAAGCAAAGGGGTGAGGGGTTTTGAGGCCTCTTATAAATGCCTTCTCTTAGGCTATAATCTGATACAACCTTATGTAGACGCAGCTAAACATGCATAGAGAAAAACTGTGTCATGAACTTCGATCTCAGGCAAAAGGTCTAGGATACAGGATGCTCTGAGTCAGTGGCAAATCTTTGATCCACAGCTCTCAGGAGCTAACAATTTACTTTTGGTCATTCTCACTTTTGGAGATGCCTTTTCACAGCCAAGTTCCCAAGGTGGAGCACCTGTCTGTGCCTTACCATCACCAAGTTCTAAAGTACATATCTGATATTCACAGGTGAAGATGATACTGAAAAGGAACACTTTATATAAGTATTTGGCTTTCATGGGCCTTCTTAGGATTGTACCAAAATATTTAGAGTCTGTAAACCAGTTTCCAAATAATAATCTCATATTTTGTCTAAGAAACCTCTCTAAAAAATTAAAATATTTCCTGCAGTTTCTAGTAATTATGATTTGAAAACATGAAACAATGTACCAAATAACCAGAAACCAGAAAAATCATGACTCATAAAATAATATATTAAAAAACTGTGATGTAAGCATTCAATGAGTTCTAGAAACTTGGCTTATGATTTTTGAAGCCTTGTATTTGGTGAGACAATTGTAAGTGTCGCCAGACCTCCTGCTACTGCATGTCTGGTGCAATGAGAGCTGACTGGAGAACAAATCCTTTCCATTCTGGAACAAGTTTTTAGGCTTTGAAATGTATTAATTTTCTTCCACAGTACAACAATGAGAAAATCTTCCCAGTGTTCTCAGAAAAAATTGAATTTTGTGAAAACTTTTGACTGAGACTTGAGCTGTAAGTGGCCTGGTGTTTTGGGTTCAGGCCTGGGACACTCTTCCTCGTACAGAATTTTATGCTTCTATTTAAATATATGTCCTGACTTATCTAGGGCAAGCGTCCTCACCCCAGATCAATCTAAATGGTTCAAAAAAAATGTCTTCAACACAGTTCTTTGCTCCAGTGGCATTCCATGTATCAGGACATGTGCTCTCTCAAAACCTCCTGAAAGAAAACATTTTGATACTTAATGAATTTTATAAGAGTTCTAAATTTAAAAAAAAAAGAAAAAAAGAAAAAATAAAATAACTTAAGTAGCTGCACCTACATGGAAGTGCAGATTGTGAGATTTGGAGGCTATGCTGTCAAATTAAACTCTCTTACTTACCAATATAAGTGGTTTTTTGAAGTGAACAAATCCCTCTGTGACTTAGGGTCAACCATGGCACATCAGTAAACTTAAAATTCTGAGTAATGTGTTTTTTTAAAGTTAAATTTATAGAGTTGGCTGTCAGTAAGCTTCAGACCATAAGAAACAAAAACAGCAGCAAACAAAATAATGACATAAATTTAAATAAATACAATGACATGAGAATTAAAAATGTTCTGCAATTTTTGCAAAAATGGGAAGGAATTATATTTTATTATGATCTTTGTTTCCTGTAACTTATTTCCTCAGCTCTGGTTTCCAGTGCTCATTCCAGCTGTATATATGAAATATCTTCTTGGACTGCTACAGTCAATGAAACAATTAAATCTAAGACAAAGAAAAATGAAAATAATTTTCAGTTCTGAGCACAGGATACTTCACTGGAGAGTAGGGGAAAAAAAAAAAAATGTTTCTAGTGCTTGACGAATATAAGATAGTATTTACACTTCTTGTTGCTATTCATATAAAAGTAGTCAGAGAACATTTTTGAGATAAGGGTGACAAACCATATCTGTAAACACAACTCTGCTGATTATTATTTTTGTTCCTTACTAGTCCAACTCCCAAAACTAGTGTAGAAGGAAGAATACAATCTGACAAAGAAGAAGAAAGTGGGAAACTGAAGACAATGACAATGAAGTCTACAAATACAAGCACAGACACTCCTATGGTAAACGACACTTTTCTCAGTAGCAAAAACTTAAGAGATTTTGCTTTGTGCTTAATTTTTTCTCTGTAGCTCCTTTTGAATGTCCTACAGCAATACAGAAAATTTTGACTGCACTGGAAAATTTTGTGGGTTTCCATCAGTTGCACAACAAAAACATTCAACTGCAGGACCCTGTCCTTAATGTAATCTTTATAAACCAAAATTAAGCAGGAATAAGGACGTAGAAGAGGCAACATCACAATGTAGTGAGAAAACAAAATTAAAAAATAATAATCTTTATTCTTTTAGGAAACAAAGAAAACATCAGCATGTTTAAATTAGCTTGACAGCTTGCACATCTGCAGATATGAAATATTACATAGGCTTATTCATTATACTTAGTGTGTAAAGAAGCATTTTTATAGGAAGATATTTTTCAAATGGACATTGTTTCCCAATTATGTGTGGTCAAGTTGCAGTATGAGTTTGTCATTTTAGTAGTATAAATATTAGTCTGGAACTCAGAAAATCTGAATTAATATCCTGGTTTGCCATTGGCTTGATGCACAATCTTGTAAACTTTCTTGCCCCCATCTGTGCTTCAATTGCTAATAACAAACAATTATGTAGTAAATTTTTTCTTAAGATCAATAGAGGAGAAATATGATGTCTAGATGATATTGCATTAAATTCTACTGTTTTGCCATATCCAAAACAGTTTGTATGAGTTTCATCTGAATAATGATTGGAAATAACAAACTCTATTTATGGTGACCATATTTACCTCAGTCATAGAAATTACATCTTTCAAAATTTCTACTGGACTTCACAAGATTTTCCTTTATTGATCCACATTCATCAGTAAGCATTTGATGAATTTAATAATTGAAGTCAAAATAGCTAAGCCAATTTATAGCAGTTTCTGGTCTTAATATTTTAGCTATGAGTTTTCACTTGCCCTAAAGCAGTTTTGATGACTAATATATCATTCTTGGGCTGAACAAATTATTTTTATGGCATATCTTTCTGATTTATTTTTTTTAAATTCCATGATTATTAAACCTCTTTACTTCAAGTGGTAAATGCTAATACAGTTAAACATATGTACATATACTTCTACATATGCATAATATTTTTTTAATATTAGCAAAATCAGTCATGCATTAAACATTTTTAAAGTATTCTTTCAGTGGTTAAGAAATACATTTTGCGTTTGTCTTTTGCAGTCTTGTCCCTCTGAAGCCTCAACTAAAACATTTCTATTAACATCTCTAGAAGATCCCGAGGTTAATATTTCTAAACATTATATTAGAGGTGCAAGACTATTTTTTATGGATTTTTCATGTTTTTCTCCAGTATTATATGTTAAGCATTTGTGCAACAAAATTTATTTGCTAAATAAACTGCATGTAACAGAAAATGTATGTTGAGTTGTTATTAATATCCTTTGCAACATGATAATGTTATTGTAACACAAAAGACACAAAAGCAGCAGAATTCCATTGTAGGTTCTTGTTTCTTTTTTAACTTTCTCATTATCCTACAGCATTTGAAGTATCTGAGTACATGTGTCTTGAATGCAGAAATAACTGATTCAGCCTAAATTAGCCCTGAGCTAAGATAATATAATACTTAAGTTGATCACTTCCAATATGAGAGATTCCCTAAGTAGAAAGTTACTTGCAGAATGTGCCTGACCTGTTGTATTAAGGCAATCAGGTGATAAAAGATAGAATTTCTTCAGGTGACCATTTATTTGGCAGAGAAGTGGGAACAGTAGTGGCAGTGGAGATGAAAAGAGGTGTGCTAGATTCAAAAGCCCACAGGAGCTGCACTTCTCTTTGACAGAACAGACAGTTATGGACTGCAGCATAGGATTTTCTGTGTTTCATTTGATCTGTGATTTCTCCTGCTAGTTAGAAGCAGGGAATCATTTTAACCATCAGTCTCTGGGATTTGTTACTGGGAAACCATAGCTTTCCATAGTTCTGAATGACATTTAAATTACATGGGTTTTGGTTTTTTTCTCAAGAATAGAAGTGATTTTGATTTCTCAGAGAAAATGCCCAGTAATCATGTTTACATTGAAATGGACCATATCAGCTCAGAAGAACAACCAGATATACCAGGATTTGAAAAACATGAATTGTGATTTGGACAGAACCGAAAATCAGTTTGAAACAGAAAATATTTTTCATCTCGTAAATATTAATATCTTAAATTTCTACAGTTGCTGCAGTTTCAGAGCTATTTTTAATTCAAAGTTCAAAGCTGTAGTGGAATTTCAGGATTTTCTGATCCCTGTTTTGCATGACATATTTGAGCTGCTCTGTAAGAGAATCTGAACATATCTGAACTAAATCATAAATTGTTTAATAGTTAAACACTCCCATCTGTTTTCAGTCCTCTCCTGTTGCCCATTTCCTCAGAGGATGAATCTGAAGTGGTTAATTCAGTTGGAAAACACCTGGACATTTACAGTTTGTGTGATAAATTCAGTTCATCTTCATGTGAACAAAAATCAATAACAGTTCTGTCTGAAGTGTTCTGGAAGAAAAAAAAAAGATTATTAACCAAATTTCTGATAAAATGTGCATCGTTAGCTTACTAAAATCAGCAAGAATTGAAATAAACTAGTGGGATCTATTTACTGTATAGCTTTAAAAGGTTTTGTAAATTATTCTTCTCAGTCATTGGCAGTTGTATGCTTCACAGATAATATGCTGCAGTGTGTAATATTAAGTCTCATTATGAAAACAAATAAAGTAGTTTACTAAAATCAGTATGACTTTGCATTATATATTATCATGAAAAAGATTACTGTAGTAAACTAAATAATAAAATGTAAGCTATTCTGAATAAAATACCTCAAAAACCTACTTAAAGCCTTAAAGTTTTTTGTGCTTATGTGCAATATTGAAGTGAGAAGAGACATGAAGTACATTTTGATAAAGAAATTACTAAGAAAAATATGGACAATAAATTAATGACTAAATTAGCTTTCAGAGCAATAATAGTAGACTCACCAAATAATCATGTTACTCTTAATAACTAAATACTATCAGTGTCCTACAAAAAGACTGATGATCATAAGGGAGAATTCAATACCATAATCTTCATCATGTAGGTAGGCTTAATTTCATCTACTCTCAGACCTCAACAATGTCCATATCTAAGGTATTCTTCCTAAAGTCACTTTAAAATCAGTGGAGAGATTACTCTTTTAGAGTACATTTGTCTGACATATTTTAAAAATTTAAAATTCGAAGAATTTTCTGTATCCTCCATAGACTATGAAGGTATCTTAAACTGACTAACTTAATGTGATACAAGCAGATATATGTTATAGAGTAAGAAAGATGTAATTTTGTTTCTGAAATTCCATGCGATAAAAGCATTTATACGACAGGTAGTAAGTATAAAGAAAAACATTTAACATCAGACACCAACTGCAACTGCAACACTATGTGTTACAGCGCTTTAGAAATTATTCAAAGAAATTAGCATTTACATGAAATATGCAAACTTGAGTCTAAATATCTGATAACCTATGTGTAAGGAATGAAACAGCTGATGAAGAGGAACAGAGAAACACTGAGACAATATCAGCCAGTTAGGCTGGCACTAGACCTAGTGTGTCAGCAGTTGTAGTGCTGTGAAATTGTGTAATAGTCACAGCTGTGATTTTTGACCATTTTTGATTCATTGACCATAACTTAGCTCAACCCAAAATTAATTTTTAACTAATAAGGAGTTGGACACCAACAACACTTTCTCCAAATTTCTTGTGCAAATGCAAGCAGATCCCATAAAGAAAAAATGAAACTTTCTGGACTGTCTGAATTTTAATCATCTTTTGGTAGATGATATGTGGATCTGGTGAGTTAGGAACAGGGATTGTCTTTCCCAGGAGAGCGGATTCTTGAGTCTTCTGTCTTCTTACTTATCCAGACTAACTGCCTTTCTCCTGTTGATTTCTGCTGATTCTGAGAGAGGGGGTAGGGAAAAGAAAGGAAGAGTGCTTTTCCTCCCTTCCCAAAACCTTCAAGCAGTGGTACCATTATGCAAGTGGCTGAAGCCATAGGTGCTCTGTGTTTTCCCTAAGCAAACAACAGAGAATTGACCCTTCTTATTCTGTGGAGACTAACTCTTGTATATCAAAGCTTCACACCTTCCTTCCTAAATCAAAATGATCTGTACTGAGCAGAGTCAGTAGGTTGAGTGGTTCCTGTAAAATACTTTCTGTTGTCAGTTTGATGAGTTATCCACATCTGTTTCCTAACTCCGTAATATAAAGTCCATGATCCAGAACCAGAGCAGAAATTGTGTAGAGTTGTAGTTATTTCTTTACTCTTTGCCACTTTGGTTATTTATGTGATTCATATGCCAAGATAATGCCCTCACAATTTTCATCACACTGTATTTCCGTATCTCTTGGTGTGCTTCTCAGATATAGTTTAATTATCTTTAAATGGAATTTCATGACTAATATTCAGAAAACTTGCATCTTCACATAACTTTTAGCATGGAAGAAAACTTTTCAGTGATTTATGTCAGATGAAAGGAAAAAAAAAAAAGAAGTACAGATATATGAAGATGTATAATGACATTTCTTTGTTTTGGAAATTCAGTCAAAAGGAGTTTAGTACCAAAATATTTTTGTGGTGAGTATGAGACTTAACTTAATCATATCTTATCACCTTAGGTTTCCAAATCAAAGATTTGGGAACCAACCATTTGACCATACCAGATCACAGATTCCAGAGAGGGAATAGGTAACATTCTGTAAAACAGAAAAAAAAAAATAGGTTTTTCTGAAGTTATTGGTGGGATAATTTTGTTTGAGGTTGGTTTTTTTTTTTTTGTTTTTGTTTTTTCTGCTGAGTTGGCTTTTTTTGCTTTTTTTTTTTACTTATTGACTCATACTGTTAAGGTACTTATCTGTATTTCCAAGGAACCTTCAAGCTTGTCTTGATTTTGTTGTGATTTCTACTGAAATATAAAGACTGTTAATCACAATTTTGCATTTTATTTCATAAATTGTAACATGAAGGATCAATAACCCAAAGTCAGAAACATATATGAGAGTACTAAGCAAAACTGTCTTTAAACAAATCTAAATAAAGATAATAACATAAACAATATATGTCAGTCCAGAGCTCTTTGAAAGGCCAAGAACATAAATGAATGTATGATTTGTGCAGTAATGAGAGCTTCAAAATTCAAATGAATAATGTGTGAAGTGAATATTATTTGGCAAATATATAATACTTAAAAAAATTTTTTTAGTTTAGGATATAGACAGTTTTGTTAGTTCAGAACAAATATCTATATAAGGTCTGAAGAGGTATTTGAACTTTTTTAGCTGTGTACTGAGGATAAATAATTTTAAACTGAAGGTTAAACTATACAAAATATCCTTGCCACACTTGCACTTAAATGAGGGTTTATAATTTACACAAAGCATAACTACATTTTTAATAGGTAAAAGGCACATTAATCATTCAGGAGCATCCTTAGAAGAGTCACATTACTATGCATCAATGTAAGGACTACTTATAGGCACGCTGATTGTTTTAATTTCAGAATAAACATAAATTCTACCAATTTAAACAAGTATTTAATAATTTAGACAATCACACACTATTGAAAAATAATATGTTTTTATTTCCCTAACAAACAGGCTGACCTTTAAAAGGAGAAACAATCTCTCTTTTATAGCCACTGGATCAGGAGATCAGTGTTCGATTTTGTTTCAAGCATTTTCATTTAATTATTTTTTCTGTGTACTTGAAGAACCCTACTGTGTTCCTGCAACCCTACATTTGACACAGACAACACATTCTAATTCAAGTCACATATTTCTTAAAAGTATATAGAAAATAATCCGGAACTAATTATAATATGTTTAAAGTAATATACCAGCTTATAACTGTTACCACAGATCTGAACCGGGCAGCAAAGGGGACAGTTTAATTAAAGCAAGCTATGTGCATTCAGCTATTCCATCAAGGGATACCGAAACGTATACATTTAGAAGCACAATTTTGGAATTGCAGTAGAAACTTTGTTTTGGCTTGTTGTCTGCATAGCACAAATAACTCACAGTTTATATTTCTGATGGAGGAGTTTAGGGGCTAGGTAACCTCAAGAACAGAAGCACAATAATCATTAACAAAAAAAAAAAAAATTGCTTCCTGAACAGGATGCACATACTTGGTGGGTTGTGATTTCTTTTCATTTTTTTTTAACCCCCCCCCCCCCACATGCATGGGTCAGTCTACGGAACAAACTCACATCAGTCAAGGCTTGTGTTCCAGCTGTGGCCAGTACAATAAACTCAAGAGAACAAGACAGTCACTGCATCCAGTCAAGGTAACCCCAGCTGGTAGTCTGTCTGGCTTTGTATGCAGTAGTTCCACACTGGGATCAGCTTTTGCATGGGTTTGAATGTGTTCGCTCCAAGGGGGAGGGGAACAGAAGATGCTATTGTTTTCAGTATTTCTTTTTAATTTGGACAGTTACAAAATTTGCCAGTGGTCTTGCTGCTCATATTATCCCCAGGCTAACTAGTTGTTACCTGTGTTATTAGTCTCTGACTTCCTTCTATGTGTTATAAGTATGTAAAGCTGTTAAGAGTACCTCTTTGATTATTTCTCATGACAACTTAAAACACTACAGCAGAGTAGAAGTACTCCAGACCAAGTACTTTGACCCAGCTTCCCCATAGCTATTACCTGTGCTTCATTTATTCTTAAAGCAAATATCTGAACATACGAATAAGTTAGGGCTGGGCAGGTAGACCCAAAGTCTCACCAATCTGAACACTGATTTTGGGTAGTCTTCACCCAGTGCTATATGTTTTAAGTTAAGAACTATCCAAAACATGGAACTGGCCAACAGGAACTGATTAAAAGATGTTCACATGTTCTTTTAGGTTGTCTATTGTAAAAAAAATTCAAAGATATTCTGCACTTCAAAGCTGAAAATGAACATGCAAAGGTACAATATTGTTGAGGATTGGTTAGCTGACAAGGGTCACATAGACATACTGTAGATGGCTGACCAGGATCTTGGGAAATGTCGGACTCTGCTAGTCTGAATTGCTAAGGTGGTCCAAGGACACACTGTCCTTGACTGCAGCTGCTATACGATAACAGCTTGCTTACAGTCAGCTAAGGCATGGGAACTTAAGGGAGTAAGTAACCAAGAATCAGGAGCTAGGGGAGGGGTTGACGTTTAGGATAGTGACCAATTAATTAGTTAAATTACAGAATATGCATGCTCTCATTAAGAACTGTATATAAGTTGTAGTCAAAAGCATAATAAACAGAGGCTTGATGATCGTTCATATTGAGTGCCAAGTTCTTCCCACCGCGACACAATATCATCCAGCTCTACCACATTCAGTAACTTGATGTGTCTTTGAACCTGCATCCAATGTTTGAAATACCTGTAGTGAAAGGCAGTGAAATTTCTCTCAACTGTGACATCAATGCAATAAATCTTTGCACTCCAAATTCTACCTCTGTGCTGAAAAGTAGAGCATAGCTTCTTTTGTTGTAAGGCTAAAGGAGATGTTAGTGAAGAGATAATTATTTTTTATTGTAAGTTTAATTTGTTTTCTTCCCAAATATAGTTGCAGTCTCATTCATTTTCATAAACATTAAACCAAATACACCCCTTGCAATAAACTTAGGATTTCTGTTTTAGTAACCTAAAAAATATAACATAATAATTTGTTTAAAAAGGGAAGAAAAAAGGAAATATGCAGAAGGTATATACATGGGGTCAGATTCTTATCATACACTTTCAAAATAACTTTAATAGTATCCAGTCTTTCCCTTGAAAGTCATCTGATTTCTTGCCTGAAACTGGGAAGAAATTTGGTGTTTACTGTTAACAGTTTAGACATTAGCAAAAAGGGAGTTGTGGAAAGAAGATGCAATTTTGAAATGGGATTCAAAACATGTATATTTGTATTGTTTTCACCCACAGGTAGGACCATTCGGTCCTGCATTCACTCCTCGCCACCTGGTGAGATGGGATGGAAGTCACAACAAAGGGGCCATGGATGAGAATGAGGACAGGGATGGCTCACTCAGCAGTTATGGTTACAGGCAAAACAGACTCGACATGGAGAAGAAAAATCAACTTAATTCATTACCAATCATCTGAGTAGCACAGTGAGACATAAAAACCACGTCTTAAGACACCTTCCTCCACCCCTCCCCTCTTCCTGAGCTTAAATTACTTCATTCCCGATTTCTCTACCTTCTTCCCCCACAGTGGCACAGGGGACAGGAAGTGGGGGTTACAGTCAGTTCACCTCTGCTGCTCGTCCTGGCATGAAAGTCCAGAACAAGATGTTCCAAAGCAAGCTTCCCATGGACCTCTTCAGGCACAGCTCCCAGCTCTGTCATGGGGATGTCCTAGGGCTGCAGATGAGTTTCCGGTCTAGTGCAACTTCTTCCCCTCCAGCTCTGGGGTCCACCCCAGCTCTGGCATTGAGCATCTCTGGGATCTCAATTCAGTCACACCTGCCCTCAGGCTTGACCTTCTGCTTCAGTGTGGAGTCCTCCATTGTCTACACATGTGTATCAGCTCCACTGTTAAACTTCCATGGGCTGCAGGGGACCTCATTTACCTTCTCCTACTCCATGCGTGTTGAACTGAGTGTCTGAGGTTCTCTGTCCTCCCCCTCCTCCTCCCTCATCCTGGCAATGATGCTTTTTCTTTGTTTAGGCTGGTGGTCGTCTTTTGTTCAGTTCAATGGCCTCTCCTCCAGGTTCTCTTCATCTTCTTTGTTTCAAGACAGTCCTTCCCCTCACAAATATGGATTTGCAGAGGTGTTTTTCTATTGCTAATTGGCTCAGCCTGGGCATGAACAGGTATGCCTTGGAGCCAGGGGAGCTTCGCAAAGCTTCTCACAGGGTAGCCTCTACCAAAACCAGCCCCCTCGCTCTCCCTCCCAAACCCAACATGTTATATTGTATACTCACTTTCTGCCATAGAGAGGTAAACAGGAAACCTTTCAGACTGCTAGCCAGTGTGTGCTTGGGAAAGGGTTTGTGTTGACTTTTTGTGCTCCTGTTAATGAATCACAGGGAAGAGACCTAAAAAAAGGTTCTTTTAAAGTTCAGAATTTTTGAGAGCTTCTGTGAAAACTCCCAACATACAGTTAATATATGGAAAGTATTTGTTCTCCAGTAGGAAATAATTACACCTTTAGTCATTGTTTGTGTCAAGTCTCACTAGTATGGAAATTGAAATTCCTTTAAGATATATAAAAGTTGTGTTTTAAAATTGTTTTCATTAGTTGGATAAAACTACAAATTTTGTGTTATTCTCAGTTGTTGAAACTTCCACTTATTATTTCAGAAATGTATGCTTAAGAATATTAAAAAAAAAAATATTCTTTCTATTATAATACTTTGAAAGGAAAAGTTCAAGAATGAAATAAATATTCTGTGACAGAGAGAAATACTTCTTCTGACCTACAAGAATCTTGCCAGTACAGTGGATATCTTCAAAAGTTTTCTGAGTATGTGTTGGAAACATTAATTTTTCCATAGGAGGGCTACATCTTTTCAGCTAGTTTCTAAGTCATCAATATTTTTCCATTAAGATAAATTCAAGCTTTGTCCTAAGATTAAAGAGGAAGAATTATTACCAGATTTTGCCTTTTTTTTTTTAAATAAAACCTACAAAAATAATTACATGGTTCAGTTCCACAGTTTTAGTTTACAAACTGACATGCAATATAGTCATTTATTTAGTGATTATATGATATATTCTGATATGCTCATGCAGAGTCAAGGAAAAAAGTTTTGTTATCTTAACCATATCCTCTTTCAACAGAAGTACAAAAAAGGATGAGTGAGGGAATAATTTCATCTTCTTATATTCGAAGGATATGTTAGGATAAGAAAATATTATTCTTTATACCCAAGAAATATGGTTGACTAGTTCTTAATTAAAAATGTGGCACTTTGATGCTTTTACCAACCAGATGTTCTCAACCTGGTAGTTCAGATGATTCCATCAAATACAGTCATGAGTACATATATATAGTAAAAAATAAAACGTAAAAGTGATGTAGAAAATAAACTGAATATTGACCTGGACAGGCTGGAGAGTTGGGCAGAAAAAAACTTAATGAAATATAACAAGGGCAAGTGTAGAGTGTTACATCTGGGCAGGAACCACCTCAGGTTCCGGTATAAATTGGGAAGTGATCTGTTAGAGAGCAGTGTAGGGGAAAGGGATCTGTGAGTCCTGGTGGCCAGGAAAGCCAAAGGCATCCTGGGGTGTATTAGAAGGGGTGTGGTTAGTAGGTCTAGAGAGGTTCTCCTCCCCCTCTACTCTGCCCTGGTGTGGCCGCATCTGGAATATTGTGTCCAGTTCTGGGCCCCACAGTTCAAGAAGGACAGGGAACTCCTGGAGAGAGTCCAGCACAGAGCCACCAAGATGATGAAGGGAGTGGAGCATCTCCCTTATGAGGAAAGGCTGAGGGAGCTGGGTCTCTTTAGCTTGGAGAAGAGGACACTGAGGAGTGACCTAATTAATGTTTATAAATATGTTAAGGGCAAATGTCATGAGGATGGGGCCAGGTTCTTCTCAGTGATACCCAACGATAGGACAAGGAGCAATGGGTGTGAGCTGGAACACAGGAGGTTCTGCTTAAACGTGAGAAAAAACTTCTTTACGGTGAGGGTAACAGAGCACTGGAACAGGATGCCCAGTGAAGTTGTGGAGTCTCCTTCTCTGGAGACATTCAAAACCCACCTGGACGCCTTCCTGTGTAATTTCGTTTAGGTGTTCCTGCTCTGGCAGGGGGATTGGACTAGATCTTTTGAGGTCCCTTCCAATCCCTAATATTCTGTGATTCTGCCATTCTGTGATTCTGTGATTCTGTGATTCTGTGATTCTGTGATTCTGTGATATGTCTTTGAATATATATGGCAGCATAATAAGATGAATAAGCAGAAATAGAAGAGAAGCAAATTCAGTTGAGAAATATAGTGTACAGTTGTAACAAAGAATATATTTAACCTTTGGGAAACATACCTAGAGAGTTAGAGGACTTTTCATTATGTGAAATTTTAAAAATGAAATTGGTTGAAGATTAGTTGTGTTCTTAAGTACCATACTATAGTTGTACCAGAAATTAGGGTCATGGTGCAAGAATTAATGAATGTAATGATTTTGTCTGTTTTATGCAGCAGATCAGAATATACAGAGTATTCTGACTAAACATTTAGGAAGCTGATGATTATTTCATAACTCTAGTTCCAGTTTTCTGAACTCTCTTTGCAAGTTTTTTCACTTCAGTTGGAGTCATTCAGGTTCTATAGAAATATGTCAGGATCCTGTAGCATCAAACATACGATGGTTTGAGTTTGGTTTTTTAAAAAAACATTCTTTTAATGAAGTAGATCTACATTTTGATGTAGATGTAAACTCAGTCTAGGAAATCTATCAGTCTTTCAAAGCATAGCATATTTGTCAAGGAGATCTATTGGTGAGAGGTTCCTTGGTCCTAACCTGATATTTCCTTCTGTTGCTTTTTTTAGCCTTAAGAACTTTTCAGGCTTTGACTACTGCATTGATAGCATTGCCATACATGAGACTGTAAGAACAGCTAGAAGACCATCATCTTCTGCTCAGTATTTTGAAAAACAAACCCTGGAGTAGCTAGTGTTTTACCATTACCTAAGACTGTTTTCCAGAATATCATGTTTGATTCATTAGTTATCTCTAAAATAAAAGAAATTCCAGATGCCTACTTTAATTTTACTTTTCAAAATGCTGATGAAAACAAGAACTAATAAGATTCATTTGCCTATACCAAGTGAATGGTTTAATTAATAGCTGGTTATACAAAGCCAAATGCAATTCAGGCAAGAATTTCAAACAGAACTACTGCAGCGCAAGTAGTACTGAATTGCAAGAGTGATATATTGCAGGGATCAATAGTAGCAAGGTACAAGAAGAATGATAATGAAAAATATCAACATAGAGATATTAAGTCCTCATCAAAGTCTGTGAGGAGATATAATTGTACTTGATATCAGACAAATACTTTTGGCAGCCTTTTTTTTTTAATGGTGGCAGAGAGTGTAAAGGATGAAAATCAACATGCCTTTAACACCATCTGCATTAAAAACAATTGTGGTGGGTTGACCCTGGCTAGAGGCCAGATGCCCACCAAAGCCCGCTCTATCACTCCCCCTCCTCAATTGGGCAGGGGGAGAAGATAAGATGGAACACAAGAGAAAAAAAACTCGTGGGTTGAGACAAAGGCAGTTTAATAGAAGCAAAGCAAAGCTGCATGTGCAGAAGCAAAAGAACAAAATATTTATTCTCTACTTCCCATCAGCAGGCGATGTTTGGCCACTTCCCGGGAAGCAGGGTTTGCATACGCGCTGCGGTTGCTGGAGGACAAACGGAAGTAACGAATGCCCTCCCCTCCCACTCCTTTTCCCTTGCTTTTATTTCTGAGCATACGTCATATGGTATGGAATATCCCTTTGGTCCGTTTGGGTCAGCTGTCCTGACTGTGTCCCCTCCCAAGACCTTCCTCACCTCCAGCCTACTGGGGGAAATGTTGGAGAGACAGCCTTGGTGCTGTGCTAGCACTGCTCACCAGTAACCAAAACACTGGGGTGGTGTCAACACCCCTCGAGCCACCAATACAAAAGATTAAGATGTAAGATTACATATGTGAAGTTAGCTGAAAATGACAAGGAAATATTTTACTTATTTATTTGTGTGTAGAATAGCAAACTATAATTAATACTGGATTCTTAAGACTATTTCAGTGACTTTTACACTGATGTTGCTGATACGCTGGTCAGGACTGTTACAGATCAGTAATTGCAGTGTTATGAAGTAAACTGTCCTTTACTTAATGTGATTTG
This sequence comes from Antrostomus carolinensis, assembly GCF_000700745.2. Lineage (NCBI taxonomy): Eukaryota > Metazoa > Chordata > Aves > Caprimulgiformes > Caprimulgidae > Antrostomus > Antrostomus carolinensis. Next base: position 38,057 of record NW_010322558.1, read on the forward strand.
AGCTGTACTAATCCATTGTAGTTGGACTCTTCCTAGATTTAGATTTACAAGAATAGTAATCTCTTGACAAAGATAAAAAGGAGAAGCTGTTACACAACAACATACAATAAAATCTTCTTAAAACTATTTCTGAAGAATGGAAGGAAATGCATTTAAAATACTGTGCCAATATACAATGACAATTGCGCTAATGGCAAAAAGAAAGTAATATTGCTAATGTGTTCCTTCCAAGATCAGCAGTGCCAACTTTTCAGCTACTCTCTTTAATTATGTCTCAGGTTAACATGGGCAATGCTCACACTTAACCAAAAAGAAATAATGAAAGTAGAAAATATTATTTAGTAGTAATTTCTAAGTATTAGGTTAAAAGGCTTTGGTCTTTTAAATGGGAAAAAAAGTTGTAATTTTTCATCATTTTGGGTTTAGAATGTGGTTTGAATACATATTCAAGCTTGCTTTTGTGGTCAAATATATCTTTCTGTTTTCATGGGTAGAAATATGCTAGGATTTATATTTTTGTATTTATTTTCCTCAGAACCAGGCTAAAGCTCAGGAGTTTAAGAAGATTAGCAGAATATTATTATTGTCATTGAATCCCATAGATGCTTTAGTGCAGAAGAACCTAGAAGAAACTTTGCTTTAGTATCATTCTAGTTAGCACTTTAAAAATTTTTGATTTTCGAATGTATCATGAGGAAAAACTTCATTTAAAATATTGTTTAAGAGCTGCTAAGGTGATTTCAGGGTATAAAAATATAATGAATTACTGATTCCAGGAATAAACTTCTTGAATTTGTTTAGTGTTTTTATGAGCGTTGCAATTCAAGATGCTCAAGTTATGAAGAGATGTGGCCTAAAAACTGATCACCTTTAAAAGTGTACAGAATAATAGAAATCAAATAAAGTTCCACCTGATGCTTAATGCTTTTTCCCAATCAAGTGGAAGGCCATAACACTAGTTTTGTCAGCCTTCTAATTTCTAAATCAGAAGACATCTATTTGGCTTTCTTTTTTTTTTCTGGCTTGGGTTGCTTGTTTTTTGATTTGGTTTTTGGGGTTTGTTTTTTTTTTTTATTTTTTAATTTTCTTTGAGTATTCCCTGGTAACCCTATATGTTCAAATGAGAACCCTGATATTCTATACTGTTCATGGAGAGAGCTGGTAATTGTTGCTTGTGTCTGCGGTTGTCAGATATGTTTTATAACTATATCACGACTAAATAGCTGACCAAAACTTAGTGGCTTTTTAAAACCAAGCCCTAACTTTTGCAAGAAATTATATAGTAACTCAATAATCCCACATTTATAAAGAGCCTCTCAAAAAACAGATTTTTTTTCCCCCATTCCTTTACTCCTAATAGTCTCTTTTATAATCCAGACCATTTATACAACTGCTTGTAGCATTGCTGGTCTCTAAACATTTGGCTGATGTTTTACATGATGGATGTTTCCCCTAGGCTAATTATTTTTGGAGATGTTTCAGCTAAAATAGTTCAACTATTTTCAGGAAGGGTTACTGAAATATATTGCTTTGTCCATACATATTCATAAGAGGTAATTCTGAATAACTTCTTTCCTAGTTCTGGATTTAAATAATAAAATCTTTCAGATCACCCTATCCACCATTAGTAAACACTATTTTACTTAGGAATTTTTGAAGTGAAGTATCAAGGAAACACTTTGATGATGTTAAAAGATTATGATTCCATAAAAAACAGTAAAACCAAGCTATTTTCCCTTTCCCTTTCCCTCTTCCCCTTTCCCTTTCCCTTTCCCTTTCCCTTTCCCTCTTCCCCTTTCCTTTCCTTTCCTTTCCTTTCCTTTCCTTTCCTTTCCTTTCCTTTCCTTTCCTTTCCTTTCCTTTCCTTTCCTTTCCTTTCCTTTCCTTTCCTTTCCTTTCCTTTCCTTCTGGGAGTCTGTTATAGACCACTCAACCAGAATGAAGAGGCAGATGAGGCATTCTACAAGTGGCTGGCAGAAGTCTCTCAATTACTAGCTCTTGTTCTTGTGTGTGACTTCAACTTATCAGACATCTGCCAGAAATACAACACATCAGAGAGAAAACAATCTAGGACACTGGTTGAGACAGTCCCTTTGGAGACAGCTCAAGAAGGAAGTCTTAAAGGTGCAGGAGCAGGTTGTACCCATGTGCTGTAAGATGAGCTGGAGGCGAAGAAGACTGGCCTGACTGTACAGGGAGTTTTGGATGCAACACAGGGACAAAAGGAGAGTTTATGACCTTTGGAAGAAGGGGCAGGCAACTCAGGAGGAATGCAAAGATGGTGTGAGGCTATGCAAGGAGAAAATTAGAAAGCCCAAAGCCTAGCTTGAAATTAATCTGGCTTCTGCTGTAAAAGATATAAAGAAATCTTTCTATATATAACAGCAAAAGAAGGGCTGGGGAGAGCCTCCCTCCTCTATTAGATAAAGGAGGAAAGATGGTGACTGAGGATGAGGTGCTTAATGCCACCTTTGCCTCAGTCTTCAGTAGTAGGACCACTTGTATTCCAGGAATCCAGCCCCCTGAGATAAAAGACAGAGACAGGGAACAGAATGATCCCTCTGGATTCCAGGAAGACATGGTCAGTGACCTGCTGCACCACATAAGGAGGAAAGATGGTGACTGAGGATGAGGTGCTTAATGCCACCTTTGCCTCAGTCTTCAGTAGTAGGACCACTTGTATTCCAGGAATCCAGCCCCCTGAGATAAAAGACAGAGACAGGGAACAGAATGATCCCTCTGGATTCCAGGAAGACATGGTCAGTGACCTGCTGCACCACATAGATGTGCACAAGTCTATGGGACCGTATGGAATCCATGCAAGAGTTCTGAGAGAGCTGGTGGAGGTGCTCACCAAGCCACTTTCCATTATTTTTCAGCAGTCCTGGCTGACTGGGGCAGTCCCAGCAGACCTCTATTTAGCCAATGTGATGCCCACCTACAAAAAGGGGCAGAAGGAGAATCCGGGAAACTACAGGCCTGTTAGTTTGACTTCGATGTCAGGGAAGCTGATGGAGCAGATCATCTTGAGTACCATCACGCAGTGCATGCAGGACAACCAAATGATCAGGTTTAGTCAGCATGGGTTTGTGAAAGGGAATTCCTGCTTGACTAACCTCACCTCCTTCTACAATATGGACACCCGTTTAGTGGATAAAGGACATTGTCTATAGGGACTTTAGTAAAGCCTTTGACAGTTTCCCACAGCATTCTCCTGGAGAAACTGGCTCCTCATGGCTTGCATGGGCATATGCAAAAAACTGGTTGAATGGCCATGCCCAAAGAGTAGTGGTGAATGGAGTTAAATCCAGTTGACAGCTGGTCACAAGTGGTGTTCCCCAGGGCTCAGTACTGAGGTCAGTCCTTTTTAACATTTTTATTAATGATCTGGACTAGGGGATTGAGTGCACCCTCAGTAAGTTTGCAGATGACACCAAGCTGGGTGGAGGTGTTGATCTGTTTGAGGGTAGGGATCTGTAGAGGGATCTAGACAGACTAGAGTTTCAATAAGGCCAGATACTGGTTTCTGCACTTTGGCCACAATAACCCCTGGCAGCAGTACAGGCTTGGGGAGGAGTGGCTGGAGAGCTGCTTAGCAGAGAGGGACCTGGGGGTGTTGATTGATAGCTGGCTGAACATGAGTCAGCAGTGTGCCCAGGTGGCCAAGAAGGCCAACGGCATCCTGGCCTGTATCAGGAATAGTGTGGTCAGTAGGACCAGGGAAGTTATCTTACCCCTGTACTCAGCACTGGTGAGGCTGCACCTTGAGTTCTGTATTCAGTTTTGGGCCCATTGCTACAAGAAGGATATGGAGGTGCTTGAGCATGGGCGATGAAGCTGGTGAAGAGTTTAGAGCACGTGTCCTATGAGGAGTGGCTGAGAGAACTGGGGTTGTTTAGCCTGGAGAAAAGGAGGTTCAGGGGAGACCTTCTTGCTCTCTACAACTACCTAAAAGGAGGTCTATTCAGCCAAGTAACAAGTGATAAGACAAGAGAAATGGCCTCAAGTTGCACCAGGGGAAGTTTAGATTGGATATTAGGAAGAGTACTGAAAGGGTTGTCAAGCATTGGAACAGGCTGCCCAGGGCAGTGGTGGAGTCCCCATACCTGGAGGTATTTAAGAGTCGTCTAGACATAGTGCTGAGGGACATGGCTTAGCTGGGGACTTGTCAGTGTTGGGTTAACGATCGGACTTTATGATCTTAAAGGTCCTTTCAAATCTAGGCAATTCTAGGATTCTGTGATTTGTCTTTGCAGGAATTTATGAATCTTTTGCCGGAAACTTTTCCAAACTGTTAAGATCACTGTATGCAGTATCTTTACCATACAGTATATCAAATGTTACCCAGTTTGGTATCAGCTATGACCTTTCAAAAGCTGCCTTCTGTCCCGTTACCTAAGTCAGGGTACCTATTGAAAAGGTTTAACAGCATCAGCACCCTGAGCAATGCCAATGATAACTGGACATCAGCTGATCTTCCTGCTGCCGATCACAATCTTTTCAGCTAAAGATGTACAGTCAGCTTTCCACACACCATTCTTAGTTTTCCTCTCAAAACCACATCTCTATATCTTGATTAAAATGACATTCTGAGACATTAAGTGGAAAGCCTTGCTAGCATCAAGATAAATAACTTCCATAGTATGTCCCTCTTCCATCGAGACAGTTGTATCGTCAGAGAAGGCAAAGCACTTGATCAGTCCTGTGGATGTAATTTACTAGAAGGGCAGCAAAATTTATGTACATTACATATGACAAACCTAATTATACATTATGGCTTCAAAGTTTCCCTTAAATAACCAGAAAAGGAAAGTATTCCTGTGTATTTCTTTACGATAGCTATTAATAGTCTGTCATCTGGTACAAGAACATATATTTGACGCTCAAACATGAGTTCAGGTCAATATAGGAACCTGCTCCAAAAAAGATAAAGGAATGCATACAACTAAGTTTAAAAACACTTTACCGAAAACATTCAGTTGGAGCTCCACAGATTAGTTAAAAAAAACATAGATATTAACTGAAAGGAATGCATAAATATTTTTATAAATTTCACAGAAATAAAAGCTTCTAAGTTATCGTTTGTAAATTTTAGAATGCTAGAAAAACATACTTTTTTTTAGCTAATATTTCTAATTTAAGTATTGCCTGAGCAAAGTGTTAAATTTTGAGGTAGTAAGTGTCTCCTTGAACTTGCAATTAGAAATCTCAGCAAGCCTTCAATGCCAGAAGAAATTTAAACACAGAATCATAGAGGCATAGAATGGTATGGGTTGGAAGACACCTTAAAGATTATATAGTTCCAACCTCCCTGCCATGAGCAAGGATACCTTCTGGCTTAGACCAAGTTGCTCAAAGTCCCACCCAACTTGGCCTTGAACACTTCCAGGGAGGGAGCGTTCACAAGTTCTTTGGGAACCTGTTCCAGTGTCTTACCACCATCATAGTAAAAAAAAAAATATTCCTAATGTCTAATCGAAATCTATCCTCTTCCAGTTTAAAGCCATTACCCCTTGTTCTATCACTACCTGCCCTTGTAAAAAGCCCCTCCCCAGCCTTTCTGTAGCTCCCCTTCAGGTACTAGCAGGCCACTATAAGGTGTCCTGGAGTCTTCTCTTCTCCAGGCTGGACAGCCCCAACTCTCTCAGCCTGTCCTCCTAGGAAAAGTGCTCTGGCCCTCTGATCATGTTCATGACCCTCCATTGCACTCATTCAAGTCGGTCCATGCCCTTCCTATTTTGGGGGCCCCAGAACTGGGTGCAGTACTCCAGATGGGGTCTCACAAGACTAGAGGGGTAAGATCACCTCCCTGACAGAGACCTTTTATTTTCTAATCACTAACATATAGTAGAATTCTTACAAATATGGCAAATTCATACTTAATTTATCATTCTCTCTCTGATGTGGCAAGAGCTATGGAGTTTAAGTCACAAATGAAATATAAAAATAAGATTCACGTCTGTCCTATAATTATGGTGTCATTCAGTATGTGGACATCATGGATATCAGAAAGTCTGCATATACAGTGCACTTAAGTTATTGATTCCCTGGGCGGTCTAGCAACTCCTCACCTTGGATCTGAATAGATGAGACAATGAACAGATTTGAGACAAAGGAATGTGAGGAACTGCACTATAGACTTGTCTCAAAGATTGCTTGCAAGGACGGCCACAAGACCACTGGGTTCTGGAAACCCCAACTTTTGAAGGCGCCCTGCTCGCGGCGGTGTTTTGCCCAGACATGTCCCTGCCCCAAGTGCTGGGGAGCATGAAGAGACATGCCGTTGCTACAGAAACTACAGCACTCGAAGGGGTATTTAAGGAGGACTGGCACGGACAAAGAGAGACAGAGCAGGGTCAGGAGATGAGAGAGAGAGAGATGGGAGAGAGACAGAGAGAATGACTGCCTGACCGCACCGCACCATCCCACTCTGCATCGCTGCTGGAACAAGCAACTGAGACCTCCTCATCCACCCCTCACCATCGCCTCGCCGCTGGACCCGTGGTGATGACTATTCTTGCTGCCCTATCCTGACTCCTTGCTTGATTTCCCATCTTTCGTTCCATCCTGTCCTATCGCTATTCTCTTTATTACTCTTCTTTTTGTAATAAAAGGTGTTCTGGGAGTGCGGCATGTGACCTCGTTTGTGTCTTAATCTCGCTCTTGGGATCATATCGAAACCTTCCCCGACATCGGATCGGGATATTTAAATGATCCCTGACATCGGATCAGGACAGGACTCAACTGGGACAAGGTAATTGAACTCCCAGCTACTCACAGCTAAGCCTTTGACTATTCTTGCAGGTGAGTAACAGGCATTTCTGTGTACATTTTTTGTGTTGATTAACCTCCTGGTTGGAGAATTTATCAGCCTCAGGGATTTATTGCTTCTGCAGATTCTTGTCTATCATTAATCAGATTTCCTTTGATTCTTCCTCTTTTGACATCTGTGTCTCTATTGTCTAACTTTGCCTAAAGGACTTACAAAGCCTATAATGCCTCATAAAGTTTAGAGGATTAAAATACCTGTAAACATCTATCAGTATTATCACCAGTTTATAGTAATGGTAATATTGATCAACATAAACACTATTACGTTGTGATTTAGAGAATGCATTTAATTCTGGACCCATGATTTTTAGTTTTATTGTCAATACTTTAATGTGGTTTTGACTAGTATTAATTGGCATTTTCAGTGATGATGCCAAGGTATTTTTGGGGCATCCAATCAGAGACTATTTCCAGAAGGTTATAGGGACAAGACTGGACTTTATGTGCTTATTCGTTGTCCAGTGCTACCCTAACAAGACATGTACACTTCATAAATGCTCTGTTGTTTGACTCTGGATTATGCAACACCATTATTTCCATTCTGTGAAAGTTTCTTGTTTTGCCCAGGGCAAAACACTGTAGTAATGTGGATGTCACTCAGCTTCAGGGACAGGCAGTTGCCCCAACTCCTGTTTTAATTTGTAACAGAGGCATAGATAGCAGTTGCAGCCCCTTCACTACTGGAGGGCAAGACTTTTGGTTACTGACAGGATAGCTCAGAAAATCCTTAAGTTTTCAGTGGATTGCAGTAAAAGACACTACCAAGGAACTGTTATCATCCAAATCCTATTATGCTAAATGCATACAACTGATATGCATACAACTAAGTTTAAAAACACTTTACTGAAAACATTCAGTTGGAGCTCCACAGATTAGTTAAAAAAACATAGATATTAACTGATATCTACTATATCTAGATATCTACTGATATCTACCATACTGTGCAAATAGACCTTTGTTCCTTATATGACAAAATTATATATGTTGCTCTGATTTCTTCTTTCTTTATGAATTGTTGATTGTATTACTATGAGTCAGAATCTTTTGAGCTTTCAACCTACGTTGAATCAAGAATCTCAATTTTTAGTTATTCTTTGAAAACACTGGTTAAAAGCTTCAGGAATCTTTTGAATGAAAAGCGCTACATAAATCTGTGATCATTCCTATGCTTTCTTAAGACTGTTAGAAATTCTAAGAAATAATAATTTCCTCTCTGCATTTCATTGCTAATTTAGTTGGGTGAGTATACCTTTGGAAAAATTATTAAGTACTGATCAGTAGTGTAGCACCATTATTAAAATCAGAGGTGTCATTACTTTGTTACAGCATGTCCTTCTGATCTTCTCTGAGTCTGCTGTTGAATGTTGTGAAAATTCAGTGTTATTTTTCTAACATAAAAATATAATTGTTCAAAATAATGTTTTCCTACCAAACCACTACATGAAGTTTCGTTTGTTTCATAAAATGGCCCATGTGACTTATATGAACGATTAACCACAAGACCAATCTGATGTGTTAGAATCATAGAATCATAGAATGGTACAGGTTGGAAAGGACCTTAAAGATCATCTAGTTCCAACCCCCCTGCCATCACCAGGGACACCTTCCACTAGACCAGGTTGCTCAAAGCCTCATCCAGCCTGGCCTTGAACACTTCCAGGGAGGGGGCATCTACAACTTCCTTGAGTAACCTGTTCCAGTATCTCACTATCCTCACAGAAAATAATGTCTTCCTAATGTCTAATCCAAACCTACCCTCTTCCAGTTAAAAGTCATTACCCCTTGTTCTATCACTACTTGCCCTTGTAAAAAGTCCCTCCTCAGCTTTCTTGTAGTCCCCTTCAGGTACTGGAAGGCCTCTGTAAGGTCACCCCAAAGCTTTCTTTTCTCCAGGCTGAACAGCCCCAACTCTCTCAGCCTGTCCTCATAGGGGAGGTGCTCCAGCCCTTGGATCATCCTCATGGACCTCCTCTGGACTCATTCTAACAGGTCCATGTCTTTATCATGTTAGGGGCTCCAGAACTGGGTGCAGTACTCCAGGAGGGGTCTCATGAGAGCAGAGTAGAGGGAGAGAATCACCTCCTTCTACCTGCTGGCTACGCTCCTTTTGATGCAGCCCAGGATTCAGTTGGCCTTCTGGGCTGCAAGAGCACATTGTCAGCTGGTGTTGAGCTTCTTTTCCACCACCAACCCCAAGTCCATCAGAGCTGGTCTCAATCCATGCATCTTCCAGCCTGTATTTATGTTTGGTATTGCAGGACCTTGCACTTGGCCTTGTTGAACTTCACGAAGTTTGCACAGGCTCACCTCTCAAGTCTGTCAAGGTCCCTCTGGATGGCATCCCGTCCCTCCAGCATGTCAACTGCACTGCACAGCTTGGTGTCGTCAGCAAACTTGCTGAGAGTGCACTCAATCCCACTGTGCATGTCTCCGACAAAGATCTTGAAGAACACTGGTCCCAATACCGACTGCTGAGGGACACCACTCGTAACTGGTTTCCACTCAGACATTGAGCTGTTGACCAAAACTCTTTGAGTGCAACCATATGGCCAATTTCTTATCCACCAAGTGGTCCATCCATCAAACCCATGAGTCTCCAATTTAGAGAGAAGGTTGTACTGTGGGACAGTCAAACACCTTTCACAAGTCCAGGTAGATGACATCAGTTGCTTTAGCCTTGTCCACCAATGTTGTAACTATGTCATAAGAGGCCACCAGATTGGTCAGGCATGATTTGCCCTTGGTGAAGCCATGCTGGATGTCACCAATCACCTCTTTATTTTCTATGTGCCTTAGCATAATTTCTAGGAGTAACTGCTCCATGATCTTGCCTGGCACTGAGGTGAGACTGACTAGCCTGTAGTTGCCCAGGTCTTCCTTGTTACCCTTTTTAAAAATGGGGGTTATGTTCCCCTTTTTCTAGTCTGCAGGAACTTCATCAGACTGCCATGAATTCTCAAATATGATAGATAATGTCTTTGCAATTTCATTCGCCAATTCCCTCAGGACCTCCAGATGTATGTCATCAGGTCTCATGGACTTGTGCATCTTCAGGTTCCTTAGGTGGTCCCGAACCTGACCTTCTCCTACAGTGTTCTTGAAGATAGCTTGAATTAACCGAAGTGGAGGTGTTCCTTACAACAATTATCCTCAATACTTCTCAGAAGGATTTTTTTTTTAGTTTCTGACTTTGTGGCTAAGTTGATAGAAAATGGGGAAATTTCCCTATCAAATACTGCAAGATTCTAAATAGCTTCTGAAAGGCAGTGACTTGAATGAAATTGTTTGCAAACTACAGTTATAAAATAGTACTGTGATCAAAAAGTTTTGAACTGTTGTCCTCTCAAAAGCAAGTCATCTGAAGACAAGCATTCAAAGTTGAAACTACAGATATAGAAAATTCAGAAATAAAGATATATAATTTCCATATTTTCATCAATTATTTAATGAGCATAGATTTTTTTATATCTTTAGTCATTGCCTAGCTTCTGAGTATTCATTCAAGAGAGGTTTTGTACATTCTAAGAACAGACTTGCAACTTCTGGTGATTCTGCTGATAGCCAAGTCGTTTAGAATGGAAGGTGTTTATCTTGCTTAGCATCTCTCACATAGTAGTAGACTCAGTCTTCTATATAACTCAGATAAGAGTCCCATACCAAGATTTTAAAAACTGAACGATTATTTCAGATGACCTCTTAAATGGACACCTGCAATAAATTCTTCCCTGCTCTCCTTTTTTTTTTTTTTTTCATATTGTTTTACAGGAACTGCTGAGCAATCTTTCTTTGAAAGTCAAGAGAAAGCTTCAGAGCTTGAAATCAGTCTGGAAATTTGCTAGTAAATTCTCTGGCTGCTAGTTAAAAAGAGTTATAACTGATTTTAGAGATACAAGAACAAGTAAGAGAAAGAAATCTTAAGATCCTGCAGGGAATTAACAGTTTAACACATAGAATAAAAGGTAAAATGAAGTAAAAATAAAAAGCACAGTTAAAGGAGAAAAAAATATAAGGCAAAATATATGATAAATTACAGATCTACTAGTAGTTTGGACAAACATATAAGTAAATTAGTGCAGGCAGAGACTGGGATTAAGCTATATTGGGAAAAACTTTAAGAAATCAATGATTGTTATTAGCTTGAATTTCAGTATTCGGATGGAAATTTACCATGGTGTATATCAATAGTGAAGGAATGGCTAAATCCCGATAATGTTCTGGCTGTGAATGAACATCTGAATGAAGAAACCAGCACTGAGATATTTAATCCAGGAAGAGAAGACAGCTCTGTTATCAAGTACAAATATAAGTTAGCATTTCTCATATTTTGATGAAAATTATAGGGAAAATGAAGGAAAGGTAATAATAAAAAATGTTGAGGGATTAGTGATTTTTTTTTAAATTATGAAAAAATATTTTTTAAAAAATATTGGCAGAAAATTTCTCAAATTCAGTTTTGCTTGAATGGCAATTTCTTACCAAGTTTCTTGTTTTTAAAAAGTTCTCCAAATGTAGTTCAATTGCAGTGTTCAAAAAATTTTAGGAGATAAAATGTCTCATCTCCACTTGTATTTTCATTGGGTAATTTGTCCACTTTGGGGGGAGTGGGGGGAGCTAAACTAGCAAACAAAAAAACCTTGTTCAAACAAACATGTTCAGTCACATTGTGTAAAGAGTTTTACCACTGTTCCTTCTATTCAGCAATTTTTTGATATATTGCAAAGTATTTATATAGTCCAGTCCAGATTCTTATGGTTTGAACCTCAAGTCTGGAACACAGAGGGAAACAGAGCTCTTCAAGGAGAAAATAGCTAACAGAAGTCACCAAATCCTGGTCCGGTCTCTTCCTCCTAAGCACTTTGGGCAATTATAGATGAAAAGGAAAAAAACAAAACAAAACAAAACAAACTATATTTGATCTTCCGTCTTGTAAAAATTCAACCGGAAAAAAAAAACCTAAACAACATACCAAACTATTTCAGCAGTTGCAAAATTCAGTATTTTTTTTCCAGAGTTGGAGTTTTTTTCACAGAAACTATTTTCAGCCTGAAAGAATCTGTTATTTAAGACAGTGATTCAGAATGCAAAACTGATGTGGGTGCCTTGGCTTTTTCTCTGAGGGAATGTCTCTCTAAGGAGTGCAGAAAGCCTTGGAAGACTTGTCTTTTTAAACTAAATTTAAGTTTTTTGTTTATTGTCACTGGAAATGTTCTTAATATCAACAAAAGTATGAATTATTGATTAAACTTCCATCATTATCAGTATATTCCAATACCTGTCATCCAACCTTCAACACTTTGAAAAATAACTTACTGAGAACACTATCTTTTGAGGCACTAGGGTTTTAGTTCAGTGCAGCAAATCACATAAACATAAACCTTAAGTATTTAAGTCAGTACTAGTCATATATAAAGATTAGCACAATATTGAATTGTGCATCACACATTTCCTTGAATTAAGGGGGAAAACATTTAGAACCTCCTAAAAAGTAGTCTTATAAAATGATAATAAAGAAATATATATATTGAAATGTTTACTTGAGAAATATATTTTTGCTGCAGCAAGGAACTCAGTTTTGGAATGACTTGATTATTACCTTGTTCAATAAAGCTTTGAAATTTGTTATAAATGTAAGAAGTAAGTGCAATTTTACATGCTAAGGCACATGTTTTCCAGATGACATAAAGAAAAATTTCAAGATATGAGGCAAAACTATTTGAAATAATGTGCATGTTTATGATCATAGTTTTTAATCCAGTTTGATAAAATCAAGTATGGAGACTATGTATTTTAGCTGGATAATTTTTACATTGGGGAAAATACCCGTTTCTTATGCTTCTGACTTTATTATTAAATCATTCATATTATCCTGTGTAACTGTCTGAAGGCAGAAAGCAGTGACAGTAACTTCAGATCTACAATAGTAATTTAATCATGCACAGGTTGAGAACAATTTATTAAATACTTTATGGCAGATGAAAATTTACTGAATGCAACATTGTTCACTTTGCACAAAATTCACATTCAGTGCAGCTACATCATAAAATCTATTTTAAAAGGTATCAATTAGAGGAGTTTAAGCTCTTTCCACCTTTCCTGAGATTCTACTGAATACAGCCAGAATAAGATTGTTTGTACAAAACCTAATACTTTTTATATATATATATATAACAAAATTTCAGGTAGGAAAGGGAAGTGAAGGAACAATTTGGAGTTTCGGTAGTGGAAAAAGTAGAACTTCTAGAAGACATTGAGGAACACTACCAAAGAGATAAAACACACAAACGCCAAAAAACCCCAACCATAAAACTCATCTAATAAAGTACAATGTTTCTGAATAGTTCAGACTTCAAATGACTCAATACTGAAAACAATGTTAAGAAGTATTTCTTTTCCCCACAACTTAATGATTTTGAGGGGATTTAGTTAGAGCTTTGAGAGGAGGTTTAAACAGAATTTTAGACTTTTGAATATTTCTGTGTTTCAATGTGCGATGACAATCTTAAATAAATGTTTTATTAATATGTGGGAATCATTGCCATTTTATGCTTCTAGAGATAAATATTATAGCTAATGTGTGCCACTGTTATCTTCATTCCTACATTTAGAATCTGTGATCTTTGGGAAATGCATTTGTTAAAATTTTGTTTATCTATTGCAAGTTTGATACTGTTCTCAGTGAGTTAAGTGAAATCAAATTTTTTTTTTTTTTTCCTTTGGCTTCAATTACAGAAGACTGAAGCTTGTTAGTTTATTTCTTTGTGAAACTCTGTCCAGAAGCTTTTCTTGCACAGATTTCCCATTTCATATGCAGAATTATTTGTTTAGATACTGTATATGTCTGAACAACCATCAATGTTGGCAAGTGAAGGAAAGTAAACCTGAAAATGAAGCAGAAGAGCCTAAATATGATGCTACATAATAGAAAACAACATTGAGGTAAACCCATTTACAGCACTAAAAATATCACCAAAAAACATGTCATGTGGAAAGAAGTTAATGTAAAGAATCCTTCAAAGCCTCTGGAGATTTTAAACTCTTCCCTGTCCTTCAACTATATGAAGGTAATACTTACCATTTTCGGGGGATGGGGAAAGAAAATAAAATTAAAAAAAAAAAAATAATAAAAGAAGGAATTAAATTGTGAGCACTAATGAGAACAAAAAAAAATACTAAGGCACCAAAATGAGGGAACATTCCTCAAATGACCCTGATTTATGCCTCAATCTTTCCTAATTCTTATTTTTTTTTTTTTTTCCCCCTTTCTCAGATGAGAATCTCAGGCTTTCCAAAATGACTGGCTATTTTGCTGATATGAGGAGCTCTTTTACTGTCTTCTTAGATCTGTTGAACAATGCATAAGAGCACAGAGTGGTATCAATTCCACGACCACTAGGCCACCTAATAAATTTCTCTGACTCTTTCTATCTTTACATATTTAGTAACTGCAGCAGGACATTCTTACTAGCAGAAGGTGTGACCATGACTTTCACTAGCTCTGTGGAAGCTAAATTCAACATACTCAAACTAAAGAAGGAACTTTCTCACTCCCAAATTAACATTCCAGTTGTACACTACAGCTTCATGTTAGTACTTTTTTAGTCCCTGTAAAGATCTGTCAAGCTAGTAAAAAAGTAAGCACATTCAGTATGGCAAAGAACGCCATCCTTTGAATCTATCAGAATTTTACATTAATGTGCAGTCCTTTTCCAATTTCAGTAGCATACATAGGTCTGCTTAGACTGAAGAATTGGGATGACTTCTTGAGTTTCAGTGTCATTGAAGAAACCAAAAATGGCTTTCCCTCCAACATAGGAAAGGATCAAACATGCCTCTGCTTTTGACTGATGTTTGTTTAATGTGTTCTTAAAGGCCTCCAGTAATAAGGACTCTACAATCTCTTAGGCAATCTCTAAATTTCACTAACATTACCACTAGAAAGTTTTCTCCTCATATTTAATTTATAGGGATTTTTTCTGTAATTTAGATCTATTTTTTTTGTCTTTTCCACTAGAAGTATGAAAAAATAAACGATTTGCAGGAACCTTTTACATGCTTTAGAACAGTTATCATATCCCTCCTTCGTCTTCTTTAGGGTAACAATTCCAGATCATTCATGCTTTTGTCATACAGCACGCTCTTGTGAAATTTGCTTAGTAAATTCACATCTTTCTATATTGCTTTATCTGAGCCTTACCAATGCTGAACACAGCAGAAAGATTGCTTTTGCTTTATGTTCCTACATGTTGTACTATTGCTTACATAGCTCGATGTGGCTTTTCAACAACATCGTTTCATTTGTCAACTTGTTTACAGATTTGATCTGCTCTAACCATTGGATTCTATGTAGCTGACTTTTCACCATCTTGTGTTTGTTCAGAGTTTTCCTTCCAACATGTGTCATCTTACATTTTTGTCTATCGAATAATATAATCTAGTACATACATAGTTGTTTCAGGTTTGGTTTTGGTTTTTGTCCCCCCCCCCGCACTCCTCCTCCCATCTAATGCCATTACTCTCTCATGTGAAACAATTAGTATTTGTCCAGCCTTGTTCTTAATAAATCTCTGTTTTCTATTCCTTAGTTCTTTGTCACATTTGGAATATTTTTAAAAGTTTTGGGGTTTTTAATTGTTTTTTTTTTTGGGGGGGGGTTGTTGGTTTTGTTTTTGTTTTTTGTCTAATTGAAAAAGCACTATCTAGTATTTATTTCAAAATTTAAATTAATATAATGAGTCTGTTTTATTTCTCAAATACTCTTTTTAAAATATATTAATTATGCTTGCTTTTTCCCCAGTTCTCTGGAAATTCATCTGTCTTTCACAAATTTGCAAAGAAAATCACTGCTAAGCTGAGATTCACAGAATCATAGAATCAAAGAATTATAGAATCATAGAAAAGACCAATTTGGAAGGGATCCTGAAAGATTAGCTGGTCAAAACTTTTGTGGGACAGGAAGCCTAGATGAGATTATCTAGCACCTTGTCTAATTGCATCTTGAAAACCTTCAGTGATGGGGACTCTACCCCATCTCTACAATGATTGTTCCACTGAATGATTGTTCTTACCATAAAAAATGCATTTCTTCTTTAGAGGTGAAACCTTTCTCTGTGGAACTTCTACCTGTTTTCCCTTGCCTTCTCCATGTGAGTCCTGGAGAAGAGAGATCCTCCACCCCCTTTGCAGCTGCCCTTTAAGTACTGGAATACTGTGATGAGTTCCCCTCTGAGCCTTCTCTTCTCCAGGGAGGAAAGATCTAGCACTTTCAATTATTCCTCATAGGGCACATTCTCCAGATATTCAAACATCTTTGTAATCCTCCTTTGGATCTTCTCTAGTCTGGCCATACCTTTCTCAGATTTCATTGGTCAGATGCTTAAATGTCCTACAATGAAATTGTCAGTCAACTTTAATTCACTTAATTTATCTAACTAACCTCTCTAACCCATCCTGCTTTTCTCCTTCTTCTGTCACTGATACTTGTAATAGTTGTCTGAGCTCAGTTAACTTTTCAAATAAAAAAAAAATGTGAAAAATTAGTTGGTATCTTTGACATCAACTATTAATAACTTTCCTTCTCCACTGAGTGTCACATCAGCCCAATTCTAGCTTTCCCTCCTGCTACTACTTGGCTTCTGGTTATTGTTGCATCTTTGTGCCTCATTTGATTTTGTCTCTCAGAGCTTGTAGTAAACATTTGCATTCATCTTTTTGATCTTTGTGATTGAGTTGTATACTGAGCTCATCTTTTGGGCTGAATGATCTTTTATTATACTTTTAAAATTTATTGCAGATTTGTTTTCTTAGATTGATCCATTATTACAAACTGCAAATAAATGAACAACATTTATTGAAGCATGTAAGCTGATTTTTAAAAATTGTTTTGATATATTTTTCTTTCTGTATTAAGTTCCATGAAAGCTCTCATTTCATTTTCACCATCATCCAAGTTGCCATTCACTCTGAAATTCTCAGCCATATCCTGCCAGTCAATACGTTTGCTTTGTAGAAGCAAAGTTTCCACCCAGTTGCTCTATCTGTAGTGAAAATCCAAAAGTATTTTAAAAGTTCATTTTGCTGGACAGCCAGTTCTCTTCTCAGTATATACTTAGGTAAAACTTTTTCTCTTCCCATCACCTTCTGCCTTCAATGACTTCTACCTTCAAGTTTAGAACTCATAAAGCTGGACATTGTACAGTAGTTTGGGTGACTGCCTTTTTAGAGAGATTTTATATATGACATACTAGATGTCTGGAATAAGATGTATGTTATATTTCTATCAAAGCTGTCAGATCTCATCCCTGAGACGTATGGATCTGTAATATACATGGCATGCCAACTAAAGATTGAAATCACTAGACAGTCAGGTTAGAAAATTTGAAAGTTTTGTATTTTGGGATAGCTCGCCCTTGGTCTAACTGCATTATAATACCTTTCATAAGTGCTAACAACACTGACATTTTTACAAATGTATTTAAAAACAAAGGTCTTTTGTGCTTTAAATAGTGTACATTTTTTCAGTTATGTCAGCTAGTCAAGCAAAGGATATTTATTTCATATATATATATATATATATATATATACAACCTGTTAAGGTTTTTTTTTAAATTATTACTAGTATTATTTCTATTATTATTAGTTCAATATTAATAAGTAGGTGCTATGTATAGGTGAAAAACATGTTGCATATAAATATGCATTTTTATGCTAACATCATCTCGGTTAGCTCAGGCTTCTGTAGTGCACATTTTTCTTGAGCAGCAATCAACATGGTCATAGCAACAGCAAACCCTAAGAAACAGAAAAGGGAAAGAATATGAGAGAACAATCTCTTAACTGTAGTAGTATCCTAAGAGATTGTAAGACTTCAGGTTGATCTTCACTATAACTGCTAGGAATCTGCAGACATTATCTGTCTTCATATACCATGTTAACCAACAACAATAACAATATGTTCCTGATTAAGATCTGAATAAAATTATGAATAGAAATTTGGTGCCAAGGGAATAGAAAAAACTGCCAGCAAAGCTGAGACAAATATATTTCCTATGGAGAGAAAAGCTAGTTTCTCAGGGCCAGCTAATCTATGTGCCAGACAAACTGTTCACAAAAATAGGCTTAGCTTTTCCTTGCTTCTGAATTTTCTGGCTTGGATATTGGGACAGAGTTCCTGGTGTATTATTCTATGTTTAAGTGTTCCCAAACCAAATGGCTATCCTGGCAGTGGGATGTGACCTCATTTGACAGTATATTTGCCTTGCATATTTATCAGTTGTCATGCATCCTATGCCTTAGCAGAAGGGATTGATAAAGCAGCTAGAACTAAAGAAGACTAAGTATTTCTTTTTATAGCTGAGGGACATAAATAAGTTGTATTGGGAAACTGAACCTAGCACAGAGATCGCGGCTTAACTCCCCTTCTGTAGGGAGATACTTAGGTAACTTATGACAGGACAATGCTTCCATTGCTCAATATTCCTTCTCACAAAATGCCAAGAGAAAGCACTTCACTGAGAGCTAGGTTATTCAAATTCAAATCTCTATCACAAATTAATTCATACATCAAAATGCTGTTGCAGAAAAATCTGGGCTTCTTAGTGTACCAGTTTGAGATCTGCTGTGCTGGTATATACTCTTTGCTCCTTAATTTTTCTTTCTTTTTCCATAGGGAAAAAGATAAATATCTCTGCTTTATTCCAAGTGACATAAAAACAAATTTCAATACTTCAGACTTGTTTATGAAATAAGTTTCTTATCATCTGATCAACTGGGTAGGTTTCTCAAGTTGATTATTGTATTTGTAGCCTCTTGATTCTTTTATCACATTTTAGAAAATTTTTATTTTCTACATTATTTTCCTAGGAAGGAAATAATAGGAAATATAAACAACAACAACAGCAACAGCAACAAAAAAAAAAAATCAAGGAAAGGGCAGGGACTACTCCCAGGCAAATTGGTTTGGCACTAAATTTTTTCAAGAAGAATTGATAAGAGGCATTCTTTACTACAGTAAACAGTGCCAAGTCCTATCTTTTCTCAGGTCCATGGCTGCAGTAAAGACGTA
Organism: Antrostomus carolinensis; assembly: GCF_000700745.2. Classification (NCBI taxonomy): domain Eukaryota; kingdom Metazoa; phylum Chordata; class Aves; order Caprimulgiformes; family Caprimulgidae; genus Antrostomus; species Antrostomus carolinensis. Next base: position 56,949 of record NW_010322558.1, read on the forward strand.
AGCTTTGGCAAGCTGACAAATAAAAATTAAATTAGTAGAAGAACAAATTCCTTTCTTAGACCCTTATCACTTCCAACTGGCAAGGAGTTGTAGTCCTAATGAGAAAATAGGATTTAAAAGTAATGAAGCTACTTCATTTCAACTGTTTACTTTAAAAAGGTCTCATTCGGCAGAGTGCTTGTTTTCAGTTCCAAGTTTTAACTAGAACTATATGTGTCACTGTAGGGCCAGTATCAGTATTTAAAAAGATAAACTTGAAATGACATTAGCTTTATAGAGGAAGATTATCTCAGTTCCTAAATTATTTCTGTTCATAATAAGACAGATAACAGTCAGAAGGGAAATAAGCATGCTTCAAACCCACCCTTTCCAAATTTTAAAGGAAAATAAGTACTTCTGTGGAAACATTAACATACTGACACTAAACATAAAAACATAGAATCATAGAATGTTAAAGGTTGGAAGGGACCTTAAAAATCATCTAGTTCCAACCACCCTGCCATAAGCAGAGACACCTTCCACTAGACCTGGTTGCTCAAAGCCTCATCCAATCTGGCCTTGAATGCTTCCAGGGAGGGGGCATTCACAACTTCTCTGGGCAACTTGGTCAAGTGTCTCATCACCTTCTCAGTAAAAAAAATCTTCTGAATATCTAATCTAAATCTATGTTTCTAGTTTAAAGCCATTACCCCTTTTTCTATCATTATCTGCCCTTTTAAAAAGTCCCTTCTCAGTCTTCCTACAGGCCCCCTTCCATTACTGGAAGGCCTCTGTAAGGTGTCCCTGGAATCTTCTCTTTTCCAGGCTGAACAGCCCCAACTCTCTCAGCCTGTCCTCATAGGGGAGGTGTTCCAGCCCTTGGATCATCCTCGTGGACCTCCTCTGGACTCATTCTAACAAGTCCATGTCTTTATCATGTTAGGGGCTCCAGAACTGGGTGCAGTACTCCAGGAGAGGCCTCACTAGAGCAGAGTAGAGGGAGAGAATCACCTCCCTCGGCCTGTTGGGCATGCTACTCTCGATGCAGCCCAGGATAAAATTGGCCTTTTGGGGAGGGAGAGAATCACCTCCCTCGGCCTGTTGGGCATGCTACTCTTGATGCAGCCCAGGATACAACTGGCCTTTTGGGCTGTGAGTACACATTGCCAGCTCACATTGAGCTTCTCATCCAACACCCCCAAGTTCTTCTCAGACCTTCTTCACCGTCCATGTTGCTGACAAAGATGTTAAACAACACTGGTCCCAATTCTTCACTGTCCATGTTGCTGACAAAGATGTTAACACTGGTCCCAATACAAACCTCTGAGGGACACCACTCATCACTGGTCTCCACTTGGACATTGAGCTGTTGACCACAATTCTGAGTGCATGTACCCAGCCTGTTCCTTATCCATCAAGTGGTCCATCCATCCAGTCCATGCCTGTCTAACTTAGAAACAAGGGTGTCATGCAGGACACTGTCAAATGCATTGTACAAGTCCAGGTAGATGACATCAGTTGCTTTAGCCTTATCTACCAATGCTGTAACTCCATCATTGAAGACCACCAGATTGGTCAGGCACAATTTGCTCTTGGTGATGACATTTTGTCTGTCACCAATCACCTCATCACTTCCCATGTGCTTTAGCATAGTTTCCAGAAGGATCTGTTCCGTGATTTTGCCAAGCGAAGAGATGAGACTGACCGGCCTGTAGTTCCCCGGATCTTCTTTGTTTCTTCCCTTTTAAAAAGTGGGGGTTATGTTTCCACTTTTCTAGTCCATGGGAACTTCACCATTCTGCCAGGACTTCTCAAATATGATGGATAATGGCTTGGCAACTTCATCCACCAATTCTCTCAGGAGCTATCATGTAATTAATATAATGCACTACAACTAGTAAAGAGATTTAAAAATTCAAAATTATTTGCTTTGATTTGCAAAACTGTATTAAAGAAATTGTTGACATTTTGTCTTCCTTAATATGGGAATGAGTTCAAATTTAAAAATAAAAACAAATTGGGTTTGTTTTTTTCCTCATTTCCTCCTGTCTTTAATCAACTGATCTTTTATAATTCTTAAAGTTTCAATGACAGTATACTGAAAACAAACAAGAAAAAACAACTGAGGATATGATTTTTAAAAACATTTCTCACTTTTACAACTTTATGTTTTCCTGGTTTTAGCTAACTTAAATGGATGTTGTTTATCTTGATTTTACAAAAGCTTTTGACACTGACCCCCATAACATCCACATAGACCTTCTGATGAAACACAGACAAGATAAATGAACAACATGGTGGAATGAAAAATAGCTGAAGTGCTGGTCTCAAGGGGTTGTGATTAGCACCACAGAGTCCAGCTGGAAGTTAGACACTAGTGGGGTATACCAGAGATCAACACTGGGGCCAGTACTGTTTAAGATCTTAATTAATGACCCCCATGATGTGACCAAGTGGATCCTCAGTTAGTTTGCAGGTAAGACACAACTGGGAGGAGTGGGTGGTATATTAGAGGGTCATGCTGCCATTCAGAGAGACCTGGACAGACTGGAAAAATGGGCCAACAAGAACCTCATGAAATTGGGAAGAATAACCCCATGCACTCATGAAGTGATCCTTCCCTCTGCTCAGCCCTGGGTTATACACATCTGGGTGCTATGTCCAGAGCTGGGCTCCCCAGTATGAGAGGTATGGACATATAGGAACACATTCTGGGCAGTGCTACTAAAATGTTTAAGGGACTAGAGCTTCTGCCCTACAAGGAGAAGCCAACAGCACTGGGACTGTTCATCCTGGGGAAGAAAAGGCTCAGGTGGGATCTTATCCATGTATATAAATACCTAATGGTTAGCAAATAATATGGAGCCAGACTCTTTTCACTGGTGCCCAGTGACAGGATCAGAGGCAATGGGCATAAATTGAAACACTGGAACTTAAAGACTTAAAAACTTAAAGTTTAAAAATGTTTACTATGAAGGCGATTAAACACGAACAGGCTGCCCAGAGAAACTGTGAATTCTCCATCCTTGGAGAAATTAAAAACTCAGTTGGATACTATCCTGGGCAATGTCCTCTAACTGACCCTGCTTTAAGCAGGAGGCTTTGATTAGACAATTTCTAGCTGTCTTTCAGCCTCAGAAATTCTGTGATTTTAGGAGTCACAAGAATTAAAATGGTTTGTTTTATCTGTTTCAAAGAAATTTATACATTTACAGATTTACAAGAATTCTATTAAAAAGAAAAAAAATTGTTATGTATATTTTTCTTATCTTTATTTTTCTTTTTTTATTTTTTTTCTCATTAACAATATTTCTCTCTGTTAATTGAAGCTACATATGTAGCTATATGTACTATAGCTATAATGTAATTTACTTATATAAATGTAAGTAAAAGCTAACAGGTACACCAACTATTCCAGTCACCAAAAATTCATAAAAAAGCACAGACCTTCATTAGATCTTCCATGAGCTAATGCATACTAAGATATGTTTCAGAAAAAAAAAAAAAAAAAAGGAAGAAAAAAAGAAAAAGGTTCTTGTCTATCCAGGATATCGAACATTATGAGTAAATATATAGCATATACGATTATAGAGTTGATCATGATATGGTTGCAAATGTGACTTCAGAGTTCATATCAAAGAACTAGATCAAATAATTGCATATCAGAATGCGTCCTTTCTGATATGCAAGTTTCTGTAGAGCAGTGCCTTCTGGCTGCTCAGACATCTGTAGATTGGTTCAAAGAGGCTGAAGAGAGCTGTGCAGAAACTCTTGCTGTGTCTATGCATTTGAAACTGGGTTTGCAAATGTGGAGTGATAACTGAGAAAAACAATGACTTTTTAAAAGGCTATGTTTAGATATTGCTTGGGAATTCTTTTTATGGTAGAGCATGTGAATATCTGTGAATTATAACTTTCTTTGTGTTTGCTTTTTCCCCTTTCCCAAATATTTCTGGGTCTTTGTTTCTTAAAGCTTCAAATGCAAGTAAGTGAGAACAAAGCAAATTAAGTGCAACTTGGCTTATATTTTAATGTTATGAATAAAATAAAATAAGTACAACCCTGACTGACAGACTCCTGTCTTTCTTTTGCTTATGTTCTAGAGTGCAACTCTTACTGCTGTCATTTGCAGCTAATTGCATGTGTATGCAATAAGCAGAATAAAAGTTCGAGGGTTTTTTTCTGTATTTTTAGTACATAGTGGGAAGGAGATAGGAAGGAAACATTAACAACAAAATTACTTTTATTTCCCAAATATTATGCCTAAGATAGGGAGTTTTTGCAGTCTTATCCCTTTGGGGTACATACTTATGCAAGTGAAAGACAAAATGTTTTCTTTTCTTTTTTTTTTTTTTTCATTTAAGTGTTACAGAGGCTTACTAATTAAAATGGTAATTGTCTTTCACTAAAACAGGTTAGTTAAAGGAACTTGTTTGTGTAGACTGATGAGCAAGCTAAAAAAAATTTACTTTTCAGAAACTAGCTGTTGCCAACATTCTCTTGTTAGATTGGAAGTGTCTAAGGATGGAGAGTTCACCAGAAAAGCTCATCTCCTAATTATTCTGATCAGAATCCAAAAAGCATCATACTTAATTCCTAAGGCTAAGAACTAAAAATAAAATTATTTTTAATGCTACCTTTTCAAAAATACTTATAGATATATTTTAAGGTATTTAATTGTACAGAATAATAGATTAGCACTTCCTGGAATCTTTAAAAATACTCTACCTCCTACTAAAATAATTAGAATAAGATATTAGTCTAATAGGCAATATATAGGATCTTGAGAAACAGGTAAAGAAACTTACATTTGTATGGGTCTTGCTATCTAAATATCTTGCCAATGCACCATTCACGGGTTTTTTTTCCTTTTATTTTCAATAATTTCTTATACTAAATAAGTGGATGTATTCTTCATGTCTTAATCAGGACAGTAAATCAGTTGTATTAGAAACTGTTGGCAGGCATTGTAATGTTAATAAATATTTTATTGCAGTTAATGGATTTCTTAGCGGATGAAATTATTAAATTTAAAGCAAAGAAATGTTGAAAAGTTTTGAGTATCTGAGTGCAATTGTATACTGTCAGAATTAACCATACTTGTGAAATTAAGTTTAATATTTGTACTCATTTTACTGAATTTAGGCAGCGATATAAGCAGCCAGTTTAGATAGCCAGCCCACTGAATATCCTGTGTTGAATAAATATTTATTTAGTTTCACTGAATGAAGAGGATTAATACTGAACTATTTTTTTTTTCTTATCAGAAATGCTGTGAAAGATATGTTAACAGATTTAATAAGCCAATAGCTTCCTGCTGTTTTTCCTAGAATCACAAACTTATCTTTAACAATAACTAGTTACAATAAAGAAGATTATAGATATTATTACCTCTATAATGTTTACGAATGAGATTTCAGAATTCTATGTCAACACAAAAGTTCAGTTTCTGGGTCAGCTCTTGAGTATTTGTGCTGATTAACTGCAGTCCTCAGGAAGATGTTTTTATTCTTAATCTTTTGGGATTTCCTTTTATCTGCCTTGGGAATGTAGGTGAATTTACTGAAGTATATTTATTCCTAATTAATTCCTGATAGAAAAATGAGTTTAATAGATATTAAATGATTTTTTTCAAACTCGTATACAGCTTATGTTCTATAGTTGTAGACAACAGGTAAAGTGGAAAAACTTGTCACATAGCATGAATACTATTGAGAAATCATTCCTAAGCTCACATGCTCTGATTTGGAATAAGAGGATAAAACTTGTGATCCTTGTTCTGGGTTACCAGGAGGCATTATTTTGCTGGTAAGTTTATCCCCTTCTTCTACAACATCTTTCTTCCAGGCCTCTTGGGCTTTTTATCCATTTTCATGTTTACATAAAACTGTGGTTTCTCCTGTATATTTCAGAGCTGGGTTTGCCTTCCTGCAGAAGAAGAAAATTATAAGCTCCAAGTTAGCATGCAGAGACCTGCCCTGTAACTCTGTGATTGTATATATGTGGTGCATATCACAATCCATTACAATTTCATATTAATTTTTTTCACTGTAAAATATTTTAAGCATCTATGTTCTTAGCTCCCTGGAATGAAATACATAGCAGATCTTAGGCACCATAGAAGATAAAACTCTAAAAAATTGCAGCAGCTGAATCTCTTTAATTATCGTATTGATACCTGAATGAGGATCAATGTGAGAGAGAATGACGGCAACAGTTACTTACGTATGTGTCCCAGACTGAGCTGTTAGAAACGTGCTGGCAAGCGAAGGGTAAAAAAACATGGTGGCACCTTGCTCCTTCATACCTCAGAATTTTTGGATTCCCTTGTACTCCAGGTCTGCAAACACAACAATTGTACTATAATAAAATCTCTCGTAGTCTCAGGACCATAGGAGAGGACCAAGTCTCCAACTCTTTCGGGCCTTCAGTCACCCTAAGACTTTTGGACCCTAGAGATCTCAGTCTTTCACACTGCTTACTACAGATCTTGTAGATTTTCTGCTTCTTCCACACTGTCAGCATCCCTCTATCTGCTTCACACTATTCCCATATCTGTTTCTACCCCTAAACCTTACATGTCTTCCCTGTAAACCACACCAGTCTTTTCTGTGACAGAGATAATAAAATACCCCCAACAATACAATACAATACAATTAAATTAAATCTTAACACAGACCAGTCATTGAAACAAAAAATTCTAACTGGGTAGCCCTCTGAGACAGAAGAATGTGACTGAGTTTCTAAAGAGACGGGAACATTAGGGGTCTCCTTAGTTTACTGCATACTCCAAGAGGCAGCCTCACACAGTATCCTCAACAGAAAATCACTTTTAAAGCAAAATTTTTCAGAAAGCCACTTCCAGCCACTCAGATGCCCCTTTGGAGTTATCAAGTAAATTAGTTGGCCATATTATTACTGAAAATTGGTGCTTTAATAGTTATACAAAACATTTTAAGTTGTCTAATTAAATTGCCTCTTTTCAAATCCCAATGCATATTTTTGCAGGTATGTTTTCAGAGCAAATGTACAAGTCAGTGCTTAGAAAAGTTACCAAGTAATTTTAGCTATAAATGAAAAAAATTACATCATAAAAGTTATAATGATCTAAATGTGTCATCACAGAACCACTATGAAGGTTTTATCCCAAAATATTTCACTGATGAGGTTTTCAGAGGCACTTCACAAATCGAATATCTGAAGGAATAAGGAACTGCAGAATGAAGTTAGAAAGGAAAGCTAAGAGAAGAGAGGTCCAGCAATTCACACATGAGTTTAGCCATCCAAGAAAATGTACAAGAACTGTATCCTAAAGCTCTGAAGCCTGCTTTGTATGGTAGGATAAAGGGTGCTCTTAAAATCAGTTACTACAACAAAGTTGTGGATGTAGTAACAAACAGGGAGAAAGAGGTTAGCTCTTAAGCCAATATCCTGCTTTTCAAAGTGATCACACAAATTCACCTAAACACTGTGGAAACAATTACCTTGCACAGTAGTGAGAGGTTTCAAAAGAATTTATAAGCTGTAGAAATCCTTTTAAGAAATTCAATTCTGGTAAAAAGGCAACTGATGCTGCCATGTAAGTCTTTCAAAACATTTAGATATAGATGTCTAGAGCAACTGCTAGCTGTTTCTTGTATTTACTGACAGATGTATATCATTGCAGAACAATTATATAGACAAATCCGCTGAAACCTGAAATTCTGACAGACAGCTTATTTTAATAGTGGGTGGAAGACACTGAGAACATGGAAGGGAACATCATGGAGGACTTGCTCCCCTACTAACTTATGACTGTTTGTTCATGAATTCATTAATTGCTCAGTCTCCTAAGATACATTTTCTTTGTATTTCCAATTTATGGATTAACCAGGATTTTTTTCACTACAGATGTTGCTTATCAAATTATTTTAGAGTTCCCAAGGGAGACAGATTTGTTAATGAATGGGATGTGGGAGAGCCAGATTTTCTTCTCTGTTGATTAAGAATCTGATCCAAAGGCTATTTTGCGTGCAATGCTGGATCATTGACTTTAATGCCCTTTAGATCTGACTTTGAATTTTTTTTGTTCCTCCATTCACCCTCTATTCATTTTTTTTTTTTTTTTAATCTTGCATCTTTCACTTAAGAGTTCAAGCCATTTAGACATATTTTATCAAGGCATATAGTCTCTTTAGCTGTCTGTATAGTGCCTGAGACAACAAAGTGTTGCAACTTTAAAAACAATTGCGACAGTCTATTTAAAAAGTTATTTTATTTGGCTGAAGACTTCAGGTAATGAAGTGACAAAAATCAGAGGTTCTTGATACAGGATGTAATTCTATTGTACTACATTTGCTTGACAGTCTGAGTCTGTGTAAATGCTTGCAAAATATCTGAGATTGTGACATTATTATTGTTTGCTAATTTTCATTACAGCATTATTGACCAGTTTCACAGTGAAGATTTTTTCCTGTCTGGAATGTCTGTTTTAACAACTTTTGCCATTGGGTTTTGTCCTTTCATGTTCTACATCCAAGAAGAGACTGATTAGAGTAGGCCCAGAGGAGGGCCACAAAAATGATCAGAGGGCTGGAACACCTCTCCTATAAAGAAAGACTGAGAAAGTTGGGATTGTTTAGCCTGGAGAAGAGAAGGCTCTGGGGAGACCTTGCTGTGGCCTCTCAATACTTAAAGGAGACTTGTAAGAAAGATAGACTTTTTACCAAGGCCTATAGTGACAGTATAGGGGGAATAGTTTTAAACTAAAAGCGGGTGGATTTAAATTGGATATAAGGAAGAAAATTTTTACGATGAGAGCAATGAGACACTGGAACAGACTTCCCGGAGAAGTTGTGGATGCCTGTTCATCATTGGAAGTGTTAAAAATTAGGTTGTATGGAGCTTTGAGCAACTTAATCTAGTGGAACTGCCCATGGAAGGGAGACTTGGACTAGATGGTCTTTAAAGGTCCCTTTAACCAAACCATTCCATTATTATATGTCTACTATATCCACCATTAGATAGCTGTCTGCAGTAAGATGTCACCTTAGCTGCCTTCTTAAGGTTAAGAAGAAAACCTACTTTCTCCAGTCTTTTTGAAGATTTTTAGTTTCCAGTGTATTTCACACTGCCCCTTCTTGTAGCTTCCCTCTTTCTATTATATCCTTTTGAAAATAAATGACCTAAACTTCTGAAAGCATGCTCTGAATCACTTCACCTTGCACATCATCTGAATGCTATTATGTTTTCTGTAATTGGTGTTCACTGTATGATCTATATTATTTTTACTTAATATTTGAAACATTTAAATTTGTTCCACCTTAGATTATTTTCTTCTGTTGGGTATTTTAAAGCACCTGATTATTAAATTGTGTTTTTTCACTTTGTCAGTTCCTACAGTCTATTCTGTCTTCTGAACATTGAATCTGATGAACTATTTTCTATTTAATTTCTCAGCTGGTGTTTTACTGTCATTTATAATATTGGCTGTTCCCGTTTTGAAGCATATTTACTTCACATTCTTTCTTTCAGTTAATTTTTCTTGGCCAGTATCCTCCTTTCTGCCATTCTGATGAGAATATAAAGGTCTACATTAACAAAAATACAATTATTCTAGATTTACTTAACATGAGAGAGCAGAATCTGTCACCCTTCATCATAATATTTCCTTATGGCTGTATACTAATTATCATCTGATCTTAAAACACAACAGTGTGCTTTCAGAGTCTGATTCATCTTGGCCCTTTCCTAATTACTAACATCTGATCCAATACTATTGCCCATTACAAATTCAATTAATATTATCACTCTCCTTTGAAAATACCAATAATAGCTGAAAATGTTGCACACCACATAAGACATTTGAAACTTTGCAACTTTCCTTGTGTTTGATTTATGTAATTTTACAATCCTTTAATTTTAACTTGTGCGTTACATTTACTCAAACATAGACTTTTAGACTGAGCCCAATGGAAAATTGTACCCTTTTACACTTTGTATAATGTACTATCTTTATACACAAATCTGAAAGACACTAACTGGCATTTCAAGGATTGTTTAGAGAATGTTTATTTTAATACCTCAAAACGATTGTTCCTAAATCTATATACTTGAATAACATGGCAACAGTTAATGTTGTAAATTTTATAAAACAACCCAGTAGCCATCCATGATAACATCAGATCTGATCTGGACTTTGAATTACTTGTTGTCTGAGACAGATTTAAAGTGCTCATGTAATAATGACTACTCTAATAATTTAGAAATTATACTAGTGTCTCTACACTTGATGAGTCATTTTAGGTTTTTTTCAGGAATAACAATAGAAAAATAAAATTATGTAACATAAGCTTGAAGAGATAGGAAATGTATCTGTTCAAGGAGACATATGATGGAAAAATCATGAACAGATCTCAAAAGAATTTTCAAGGATTTTTTTTCTCCCTATTGCATTTTCTTTGCCACATTTCAATCTCAGTTCATTTTATTTGTGTTCTTCATCAGGAGTGTGAATTTGCTCTTGTCTGTAGACCTGTTTTTTGTGTTAGACTTCCATTACACTTGCTATTTTAAAACATCTTTTAGCAAAGAAAGAGGGTATATGTCAAGCTTAACGAGTCTAGCTGTTCTGTTATCAAGTACAAAATGAATTCATAAGAGCAAGGCAACAGAAATCCAGTCTACTATACAATAAACATACTCCCATCACACAGACTGAATATGAAAAAACATTACTTAGGAGACCTTTTCAATCAATCCAAACAATCAAAACTCTATTAACCTTCCTTCCTGTCTCTGGCTTTTGTTAATCAGAAATATTTCTGTTGAGCCATTGCTTCTTATATCTGCAAAGATTTAATAAAAATAAATATGCACAGTTAAAACTGGGCAAATACTTAAAAGTAATATGAATCACGGTCAGTAATGAGTGACTCATGCATTTCCAATATTAATTAGAATTTTCAGCA
>NW_010322558.1:67930-69777 GCF_000700745.2 Antrostomus carolinensis
AAAAAAAAAAAAAAGAAGTGAATTTTAATATGTAAGAAGAGTCACATTTAAGCCTACTGCAAACATAGAGTTGTAAATGAAACTCCTCATCTCTCATCCTTCTCATATTCTTATGCACATCAAAAGCATGACTGAACAAATTGCCAGAGAGGATATTAACTACTTGGAAAGATGAGAAAGAAAAGAAAGTAAACAGGACTGAACACTTGTGGCAGATCTGAGGGCAATAATCTGTTAACATAGGCAGGCAGCAATCATTCACTCTGCTTTGTTAGTGAAAAGGTGTGTTCAAGCTGGCCTAGATACACATTTAAGACTACAGAAGGGTAAACTCATGGGCAACACAAAGGATCATTACTTGCTGGTGTCATAGCTAGAAAGGTGACATGGCTAAAGGATCTCAGACAGGATGTGGGACCTCACCTTGACAACTTTAGGCAGGGGTGAAAGAAGGCAGCTACAACATTCTCTAATTTGCCTTTGCATCCAGTTGATGCACAGAAATCTTGAATTGAATGTTCCTCAATTGTACTTTTTAAATTGAATCATCATCAACATCCACAATATCACATTAAAAAAATGCAGACAACTTAAAAAATTAAACATGACAATTCATATTATTTTCCAGACTTTCTTCCAACAGAACATCATGTTGCAGCAATTGACTTGAACTCTCCTTCTTGTACAGAGCTCTTGCAGTTAAGGAAATCAAGAGAACTTGAACATATATGGACTTGTTCGTAGTGTACAAAGATTGATGTACTGCAAGTATTTTATATATCAAAATAGTAAGTATCAGGATTATAAACCAGGTTAAAAAACCAACCAACCAACCAAACAACAAACAATAAAAACCCCCTAAAGCCCCAACAAACACCTTTTCACAGGACCAACCATACAGGTTACTTCACTCTTGTGCCCTCCAGACTCTAGATTTATTCTATGATACGTTACTTTCTTCAGAAAATCCTCTGCTAATTCAAACTGCTCTTTCCAGGTGTTATATCAATCTAAGTGCAGATTAAAAAACATAACATACAAAAAGACTGTTTCCTCCTGTCCCGTCTTTACTCCTGGGTGGGCCTAGAGATTAGCAGAAAGCTGCTCTGTAGATTCCATCTGAACTTTCATTTGTGTGACTTTTCCCTGGGAGGTATGATACATTAGGGTCTTCCTGTGCTGCAGAAGAATTGAACATCAACATGAGAGGGTGGAATGGGAGTATAACTTCAGCTGATTCTTGCTAATATTGACCTCCACAGATGCATCAGGTAAATTTTTAATGTGAGAAGGTGATCACTTCTATTTTGGATTAATTACACAAACCGTTGTCTGAAGTACTGATTATCTCGAATGCCTTACACACTGTAATTGCCTTTTTATCTGTAAAATATCCTTTTTTTTTTCAAAATTCTGTTACTCTCACCAAATATATTGATATATAATGATTCTACTGTATCTTTTTAATTCTTACAAAATGACACAAAATAATAATATGCAAAAACAATGAAAGATAGAAAGTATTCCTTCTGAACAATGGAAGTGAGAGAAAAAATGTAAAATACTATTTCCTGATCTTATTTATAATTGATTTTTCATCTTTTTTGCTTTGACATTAGTACTATTGCCATTGCCACATAACAAAAGAATGTGTATTAAGAACAGAGAAAAACACATTGTAAACCGTATTATACATTGTTTTCTATTATTCATTCATTGGGCAAATTATTGTAAGGTTTGTATACTCCTGTCAGGTTGTAAAAAGAAAATGTTGGGTGTTGATAAGGATATGGATTTCTTTCATCTTCCTTTTAGCTTGATGTGGTGGGTTGACCCTGGCTAGAGGC
>NW_010322559.1:0-510 GCF_000700745.2 Antrostomus carolinensis
CTGCCTTCAGGCAGCTCTCTTTTGGTCCTTGTCTGGAGATGCCTTCTGGGCAACGTCTGAACCCCCTTATTTACTGCATGAGGAACCAGGAGCTCAAGGAAGCTCTGAGGAAAATTATGATTGGAAGTTTTTCAGAAGCAATAAACGAGCTGTTTTCTTCCGCACAGCATTCATGATGGAACTCATTAAAGGCCCAGCCTTCATTGTTTATGGTGATGATGGTGTAAGTTTTCATGGATTTTTGTGATTATATTGTTCAAAATTCAATCTTTCTCTTCAACTCACTTCTAATTCAATATCTAACTGTAGAAACGACTGTGTAAATGAGGTGCAGTTCTCGCTGCATTTTTAAACAGATTAAAGGACTCTGCAGAAACTTTTTTGTCTAAAAAACCTTTCTTTGAGACCTTTGTAAAGCTTCACAGCAGTACCTGTGTGCAGAGGTGGAGGGAAAAATACTCCCAGCAGAGCAGCACTTGCAGGGAGCACCAGTGCTTGGTCTTTCCAGAG
>NW_010322560.1:0-20367 GCF_000700745.2 Antrostomus carolinensis
TTGGCAGGAGGGGTTGGACTAGATGATCTCCTGAGGTCCCTTCCAACCCCCACCATTCTGTGATTCTGTGATTACCGTATCACCAGGCTTTTTTTTTTTTTTTTTCAAGACCATATCTATATAGTAACTAGTGTTGTCATTTAGGGGATTCTGGGAAGGAAATATTCATCACTGAAAAAAGCACAAAATCCCATGTACTTTACAGAAAGGAAGATCATTGATTGAAGAGTGACTTCTTCAGAAATTTCTGAACTTGTGTGCAGCTTGTAAAAATCCCCCACCCACATTATTCTCTTTGAAGCTCTCACAGAGGTGCCCCTTCCATTTCTTGCCATAAAACTGTCAGCTGAGTTGTGATACAACTCTCTATGTTACAGGAAATTGACCTAAGTAGTTTTCCTGTGAGAATAAAAGAAGCAGATAAAATCCATTAACCCTTCCAATGATTTTACACGTTGGTAACTTTGCAGGTCTTAGAACAAAGAAAAAGAGTCTCAATGAGAAATACTAATTGTTGCAGGGAGGGTTTTTTCTTTAAGAATCTTTCCTACTTATTGGGTAATTTTTTTATATATCCACAGAAGATATTTGTGACTATTTTCCTGAGTGGCCCTTCTTTATAACATTGCTTTATAACAGCTGAAAAAAAAAAAAAATCTATTTTTTCCCTAGAGGTCCAGAGAAAGAGCAAGTCTGGAACTGTAATAAGGGTATCTTGCGCTGTGGCCTTCTTAGTAACTCTTAACATGCTGCAGATGACGGTTTATCAAAACACCCACTCACTTAGAGATAACCTAATATTTTACATTAATAAAATTTAATTTGCTATCCAAACTGGAGACGACAGCACAGAGGCCCTCAGCTTAAATCATAATAAGAGGTGAGCAAGGATCTTAAACTCAAAATCCAGACCCCCACAAAATTATACTATTATCTCACCTATCAGAATTTTTTGTCTGCCTCCTGTGAATTTTGTATTCTCCTCCAAGAAATCCTTTATCTGTATTACATTCTACAGTGTGCTGAACTCTGCTGTCAGAAGCACTGAATAATATCACGCTACAAGACTATCTTATCTCACTGCATCTGACTACACTGCAAGGTGACTAAACAAAATCATTGAACAGGTACAGATATGCAGCTCAGAGAGGAATGGCATGAGAATCACCTTCAAAAGAAAAATAGGTCTTATTTCAGGGAAAGGATTTTTGACCTTGAAGTTGCACTCACAAATCGCTGCAGATAGCCTCTAATTCAGAAAAAATATTGCCAACTCTTCTATTGAGAGGAAACATCAGGCTCACCTAGACTTGTTTTTGTTTTGTACTCAGTCTTATATGCTCATAAGTTCTGAACTGCAACTTCTCACTAAGGATATATGCTTATGCATCTTTGGTATATCTTTGTAATTTTTCAGTAAGTTCAAACAGTTAGTGGTTATTGTTGAAGACATCGGGGGCGCTGGAGTCCAAAGCCTGATCTCCAGCTTTTTCACTGGAATAGCCTCCAGGCTGCTCTCGAATACCTCTGCAGCCTATTGCTCTGGCACATCCTCCTGGATTTCTCACTGTCAGTTTTGACACAAGTGGAGGAGGAGCAGTTCATCTGCTTTAATTAAAATTGCTCTTTAATTAAATCTGCACAAAGAGCTCATTTGCTTTTTCTGAGCCTACTTGCCTTCTGGGGTATTGGCTCTACCCTATTTCCTTAGATAAGGCCACAAGCTCGACTGGAAAGTAGGTCCCACAGAACATCTTGGTTGTGTGGCAGCTTTAGAAAGCAGCATCTCCATGCCATGAATAAAAGAGACTGTAAAGAAAGGGAAAGCACTGTTCATTGGTGTTTAAAGCTGCATTGAGGACTTACGACCTTTAAATCAGCAAAGGAAGATAGATCTGTGCAATCACGTTCTGGTTCCGCTATCATTCGCCAGTAGGATTTCAGTATCAGAGAAGTAATAGGCACTTAAAGATTAGTTTGGGCTTCTCCCAGGAAATTATGTTATGGTTCTGTGCTGCACTCAAGTGCAGAACCAGAGTGATAACTGCGTTAAGATGCAAAAAAAGTTTAGGGAGTGAATTCAGAGGAGCAGGAAGAGAGCATGGGGCAGCCTCAGCAGCAAAGTCACCAGACCACCTCATGGCATCCCTTCGTCTGGGCCTTTGAAGCTGGTTGCCTGCCTACCTTCAAACACAGATGCACATACATAACCCTAATCAGGTTACCCCTAATTAGGCATCAGTGCCTAAATAATAGCTTTCATGATAAATTACCCATGTACATTGTTCTCAGCAACATTAGGATTTTATTTGCTCTTTAACCCAAAATTGTCTATTGATTGATGTATTTTCATGCTTTTAATGTAATCTTACAAGCCAGGTCATTTTGTTAGTGGCAAAATGAACAACTTCTGGTTGCCTATGGATTTGTAATTGAGTTCCTATGTGGACTCTGTAATACTTCATAAAAGTTGAACTACAATTACCATCCTTTCCACAAGTGGGAATTTTAATAAGGTCTTTCCTAATCTGCGCACTTGTTTTCACAAAGTCTTTGTTTTCTCAAGCAATATCCTTGAAATATCCCTTCACCACTGGGGGATCAAATTAACCCATGATTTCAAGTAATTAGAGAGGGGATCAACAGATACGCACACATACATGCCAAGTGTGATTCCATAAGCATCATCTCCTTAGGAATATACGTTTTCAATTTCTGCTGAAATCAAGTCAAAATGCAAGTTAAAAAAAGAATTTGAGGAAAAAAAAAAGATTTTTGTGTTATAATATAATCAGGCTGGAGACAATGACAGAGTTCTGAAATTAAAATATTTTTTTAAAACATCACTGAACTTCCAAAGTGTAAGGCAAAAGAAATTCTATTATTCATAGTGAAAATGTAGTATTTCAAGAGCATACAACCCTCAGCATCTGAGGAAAATCACGACGCAGCAGCCACACCTTTCCTTGCTGGTAATTCACACAGACTGGATTTTTCTGGGAATGTATTCAGAACCTAAGAACTGTATAAATTTAAGTATCCTGTATATTTAGAGCA
The DNA here is from genome assembly GCF_000700745.2 of Antrostomus carolinensis. Classification (NCBI taxonomy): domain Eukaryota; kingdom Metazoa; phylum Chordata; class Aves; order Caprimulgiformes; family Caprimulgidae; genus Antrostomus; species Antrostomus carolinensis. Next base: position 3,058 of record NW_010322560.1, read on the forward strand.
ACCTGTCTTTCCAGTCATCTGCAGTGGTCTTTCAAGAATGTTAAAAATGACATATAATTATAACAGGCTTCCACTATTTGTCATTTTACAGTTTTCTATGTACACCCTAATTTGGCTAGAATTGTCTCTGGTTTTAGAGGTTTGCAACTGTTCCAGCTACAGCTGTCAGGTGTCTCTGCACATTTCTTGAGGACATGGAGAATTTTATCCATCTCTGATTATTTTAATTTTTTTTCTGCCTGGATCTGCCAGGGTTAATTGTAATTAAAAAAAAAAAAAAAATCCAAGCAAGACAGCTCTGGATGAAGAATATAGAGAAAAGTAAGAAACACCTCACCACAGTGAACTCTCTCCAGTCAGATCTAAGATACTGGCAAGAACTCTCGCACGACATGCCTCTAACTTGTTTAAGTGTACTGTCACTAATAAACAATCATTTGCATTTATTATTGTTAGTCAGTTCAAAGGCTGATGCCAAGCTGTCTGAGAGAAGGAAAGTACATGGTGTATTTTTTAAAAAATTCTCAGTTTGTTTAGAGTTTTCTGTTTTCTTTGGGTTTTCTCTTATTTCTCTTTTCTTTTTTTTTTTTTAATCTCTGTTCTAAGAAAAAGAAAGCAGGGGATTTACTAAAGGCAAGGCAAGTCGGTTAGTTATGAGTCACCTTCGGGACTTATAAAGGGTCTCAAGTCGTTTGGAGCAGGCCTTCTTCATCTAACTTGTGCTGCAGGGATATCAGGCGATCAGCCAGACCAACAGATCTCTGTGGCAACTGTTCCTGCCTCAGTTGCTTTCGTTCATTTTTCATTTGCCTTACTTCTCTCTCTCTCCGTCTCCCTCTCTCTCTTTAGAAGAAAAAAAAAAAACAAAACAACGCAACAAAGCTCAGTGATCATGGTTAACCTGTGAGATGGAACAAAGGAAGTCTGTGGCCTTCTTGCTGCATTGGTTTTGCCTGCATCTCTCTAAAGAAACTGCCTCGTAGCAGGTAGGTTTTTCAGTTTGGTTCCTTGGCTTTTTTGTTTATTTTTGCGTGTGCTCTTTTTTTCTTCTTTTTTTTTTTTTTTAATTTTTTTGTGATGAGAAGCGTTTTTGTTACAGATGGGAGCAGGCCAAGGGAAGGGGCCCTGGGACAGGGTTTAGAAGCCTCAAGAGTCTGACAGATTAAACTTCAAACATTTGCACACATGCAGAAATACTCAGGCAGGCATCCTTACAGAAACAGTGATTACAAAACCCAGTCCCCTTGCTATCTCTGCATGTACTTTTTGAGGTGGCTACACCTAACCTAACTGATGGGACAGCAGACACAAAGAAGGTGTCTGCACACAACTAAAAGGACGTGGGAGATGCATGCTGCTTTTAAACTCCTGCATCCCTCCTTTTTTTGTTTTGAGATTAATAGTTGAGAAAACCATGCAACAATATAATTTCTACAATGTTTCAGTTATCTATGTGGAAGAGGTTTATGACTAATTTGTAGTTACTGTCTTGCCTACAGCTTGCCAGAGACATTTTGAGGTGAGGAAAAGTAACTGCACATACCAGTTTGACTTACTTAATTTTAGCCATACAAGTAGCTTTGGACGTGGGAAAAGTTCTGGTCCTCATTTCATAAATAAGCAACAGGGAAATGCCTTCTTTAAAATATACCCATTAGACTCGCATCATTTAGTTATGGTTTGTTTTCATTCTTTTTAAAATTAAAAGGTGTTTAAAATGCTTAGGTAAGAACTTTAATGACTTTCTTGAACTGCACATCCATACTGATAAAACAGGAGCTCCATGCTCAGCATTGATACCTGTCTGTTGAAAACTGTAGGTTTTATTTGGTTATAAAAATTTGCTCTGACCTCAAATTTGGCAGCCAATATCTAAGATTAATAATTAATTAGCTTTTTAATATGACACTTTTAAATTTACAAAGGGATAAGTAAAATAACTGAAATATAGAATTTTCTTAAAAAATCTAGCTACTTGATCCACAAAGTGAAATAGAGGTACATTTTATTTTAGAGGGAAGTTTTCAGCAGAGAAAAGCCTCTTCTGTCCACATACACATCTTTGGAGTTCTTCTAGTATCTTAAGAAACTTGAATTGAATATGTTTCAAAGTGAATAGGAAAAGAATAGATTTACTTTCTAAGAAATTAGAGGAGAATGGAGGACTGGAAATTTAGTCCTCCTGGAAATTTAAATAGAGTGCCTGAAAAATGGATGTCTGGTCTTCTGTTTATGTATAACAGTCTTTTGTAGGTGATTAAAAGAATTATAGAATGTGATAATTATATTAACCCTAATTTTTTCTCGGTCAAAATTATATTTCTGGTATTCAAGAGTAAAAAACATTTCTGAAACTGGTACATATAATTTTGGTCTTTTTTTTTTTTTTTTTTTTTTTTTTTTACAAAAAGGATTTTTTCATTACTGCAGAGGAAGACAGATTCAAAAGCCACTCTTGTATACTAAACCAAAATTTAGTTTTGACAATTAAAAGGAAATAGGCACATCCATAGGGCAATTTGCAACACTCTAAAAAAAGATAAAATAGATGAAGCATGTTACCCTTTGGCCAGTACAAACTTCTCTCTGTCTCTCTCTGGTGAATGTTAAGGAAGGATATGAAGATAGACAACATAGATTGAAGACCTAATTTTTCTATAGCTGCAGTTGGGTGATGTGAGTCCCACTTTATGTCCCCTACAAAGCTATTCACACAATCTGCTTGCTGGCACGTGTCTTTCAAGACTCTGAAGCTCCTTCAATTTTTTTCTCTCAGAATCAGGCCTGTAGTTTATTTTCAATAGGTAACCTGACATTTTGCTTGTAAGCTATGTCTCATTATGCAGGTAATTGGAGATAAAAGACTGGGGCTCACTAGGTCTGTTTCAAAGCCTATTGTGGTTAGTGCGGGTCTCTATTCTTTAACTTCAAACCATCAGGCTTGGGGTCTTTTAGAGTCTGAGTCCTACAACATAATTGTGAGTGTACATACACAGGAGCACAAGCACTGCAGATTTCTGCCCTTGGTGAATTGCCTTTTCTCCCTCACACCTTCCCACTGAAAAGGGGCTTTATTGCACAACAAAGAGGTGATTGCACAACCTTAAGCACCTTCAGATAAGGCTTCCCAAAAGGTAAAGTGCTATTTTTTTTTTTGCTGTCTGGAGAACATCTTTATCTTTTCTAAATCGGCTACCACGTTTTACAGAGTTGGAATTACTGTCCTAACCTTCATGTGGTTTTCACAAAAAAATTATATTGGGCAGTACTATCAAAGACGGCATGTCCTCTTGCTGCCAATCCAAAGACAAAAGGTTGAGTTTTACTCCAGATTCATGACAAAAGAGCCCCTCTAGCTGACCAATAGGTAAATAAGAATTTGGTCATATGGACTCAAGAGGCAAAAGTGGCTAATAATCACATAACTAGACTAACCAGCTGGACGGTTCCAGTCCATCACTGAACCACCATAAGTCCACTCAGGCAGTTAAAGATGTACTAATGTACAGGTGGAGAAAGGAGCACTTGTTGCATTTAAACTAAATAGTTTGAACCATACTTGTAGGGCTCCTTCTGAAGGGAATCTGAACATAGACTGTGATATGGATGAACTGATTAACCATTGATATTTCACTGACCAAAGAAAAGCATAGCTTAGAAAACAATAAGCTACCTACACTTGACCAGACTTTTTAAGTCCCTCAATAACTCATTGATTTTTTAAAAATATATGAAATAAAAAACCTATTAATATTATGTCTATTCTCACACATTTTCAAAAACAGATTGCAAAGTAAAATTACTGTAGTCTGTAAAATTACTAGTCAATATTTATTCTTTAGTAATGCCACAGGTCTCAGTAAGGTCTCAATCAGTTGCATTAATATTGCAACAGAAGTGAAGATAAACATTGTTATATACTGAGGAAATTAGAAAGAGAATAAATTAAATATATGTGCATATGTATATACAAGATCACAGAATATCTTGTCAATGGTTATTATTTTTACTTCTGTTTTTTTCCTTACAGTTCAAACTAAGTCGTCCAACCTCTCAGTTTATCCCAACTGCCTCACAGGCTCTTCAGAAAGCACTATCAGGTTTCCTAAAGAAGTTGATTTTTAGGAGGTATTTGAATTAGGAGAAAGGAACTGTTGAGAAAAAAACATTTGACCAAAAGAGGGTAGTCTGTAAAAAAGTATGAGGAGAAGTAGAATAGAATAGACTATTTCAGTTGGAAGGAACCTACAACGGTCACCTAGTCTAACTGCCTGACCGATTCAGGGCTGACCAAAAGTTAAAGCATGTTATTAATGGCATTGTCCAAATGCCTCTTAAACACCAACAGGCTTGGGGCATCGACCAACTCTCTAGAAAGCCTTTTCCAAGCAGATGAAGTACAGTAAGGAATATAGCTGGTGGAATACATCACTTCTGTATAATATTAACAGAATGGAGGTAGTAAGAATTGAATGCAAATGGAGACTAACTGAAGCAGAGATGATACTGGAGGAAAAATTACGTGTTGCAGTTTATATGTCTTAAGTCAAATGTTGCTACTAAGAAATCCAGAGGGACATCTCAGAGGAACAGGCAAAGTCAATGATTAAATGAAGGCTAAAAATACAGAGACAGGTCTGTGGCTACAGAGGTAGGAGGAGAACAAAGAAAGAATAGTCACAAAAAGGCAAAGTGGCATAACATTTTCATATATGTCTGACTATCAAACAGGGATAAAATAATCAAAGAGTAGACCATCCAGCCTAAGAGATCAATTCTGATATGGACAGCTTCTGTGGAGGCAACAGCAGTGAAAGCAGATATGAAGTTTGAAAATGAAATTAAAACACACATCTATGAGGTCACTACAATAGATGAAAAGCAGATGAGTGGATAGGACACGACGACCAGAGATGAGCAGATAAGTAAGGTAGAATAAATGTATTATTCTGACATTAGTGACTGAAGGAAGACAGTGCTGAAAAGAGGAAGAGGGAAATCACACCAGATCTTATGAGCTTTTTTTTTTTTTAATGTTGTAAGGGAAATAATAGGGGATTTTATTTTATTCTATTTAAGCAGGAGTAGACAGTCATCATTTCCATTGATGAGAAGGCCATCTTTAGAGCTGTGTGAGAAGACAGGCAGCAATATATGTATTTGTTCATGTAATGGAAATCTGACAGCTGTACAAAAGGCTGTTAAAAAGGTTCAGCAAGAGGAAACACATGCCATTTCTCACCACTTCCTGATAAAACATGATTTGTTTTTTGCCTTTCACACACAGAAGCAAAACAGTTTGCAGCACTGGAGATGCAGCTTTTAAACCCAAAAATAAAATGCTGGGGTGCCAGCCTAGGCAAAACTAGTCTATTACATAAATCCAAGATCATGGAAGTAGAAAAGTGCCACAGACAAGTTTTGTCTGTGGTTATGCCTACCTGCTTACCCACTATTGTCTAGTACAGCTGACTCTGGAGTGAAGCTGCAGAGAGCAAATGCTGCCTGAAGTCTCTCACTTCCCTCACTGTTCAACAGTAGTGTTGGAAGTAGGCATATGCAAGTACAGCACTCATTCAGCTTCTTTAGAGAAACAATTATTACATCAATTCAAGTGATGAATTTCAAAAACATCCCTTCTCCAAGAATGAATGCAGGAGAAGGCAGACTGAAGAGGAAAGTGCCACCAACCACAACTGGCTGCTGCAAACCACAGATAAAAATATTCTCTTTTTTAGCAAAACCCATAGGAGTTTCTGGTAAATCCTAAAAAGATATGAAATAATTAGAGTTCGAGAAGCATGTTGTAAGGAATAGCAACCTGGAATACATTTAAGAGTCTAAATTTTCAAATATGTTCTACCAATATTGAGGCAACTGAAGCTTCTTGTAGCAAAGCTCTTGTCCTGCTGCCTAGTGTGATCCTTACCCAAAGCTTAATGAAGTCAAATTTAGTGTTCCCACAAGAGGAACAGATGTTTTGCATCAAGCCTTTCATAAAGATGTAGGCCCACTGGGTGACAGCAAGTGAATAAGGAGTCAGGGACTTAGAGACATTAAAAGCACAATAATTGAATCAGAGAATAATTTCATTTGTAAGGGATCTCTGAAGGTCATCAAATCCAAATCCCTGCTGAAAGCATATTCAATCAACAATAAATTCAGATGATACAATAGCCTTTTATTGATAGAATTAATTCATTTCCTTTCTTCCTTAAAAAAAGAAAATTAGTACCTTAACTTGCATCTCATCCTTCTACCCTGTAACCCTCACCCTCCACATACATCCCACACATGTGCACACAGCATTTAGGAGTACTGATGTATAGGTTTAGAAACTGTTCACTTCATTGCCCATAAATGCAAATATTACACCGAAAGTCTCGGTGTCTGACTTCAGTAGGAGTTTAGCCTGAACACTCAACAGAGTTCTGAATCATCATTTTAAATTTGAGGTTTGGAAATTTCTAAACCACTTTTTTCTGCCTACCAAAACTTTGTATTCATCTTGGAATTTTTGTTTGCCACTTATATATCACAACCTTGTACTTGGCTGGTTTCATTTCGAGTGGCACAAAGTGAAAGGTAATTTCCCTAAAATCTCTAAATTAGATCACAGTCTTACTATGACATTTTAACTTCCTCTTAAAACATGTGTTAGTAAGAGTAGGGAAGTTATAAAAGTACATAAGTTTCTTTAAATTTACATACAAAAAAAGATCTCCAAAATTGTGTCTTATATATAGCGTCTTGTTTCCCATACTGTTTTTCTTGCAACTTTTTTTCTTAAACAACAGTAAATGTTTTTTAAAAAGTGGTTACTGGGAGATTGAACAGAAAGTAAATAAGATTCAACCATTTCTGACCTCTCTCCAGGAGCCTATACTTTATTTTAGAGGGATGGAGAAAATAAAATCTATTTAAAGCAAAAGACATAGCAAATAACTAACTGGGCATTACTTAGACCTTTTTAAACCTGCTTGGAATGACTGTCTCAACTATTTCATCCTTATTACTGATGTAAATAACTGAAAATTGTAAAAAAAAATTCAGATAATTGGATATATAACGAGAATTCTCTAACCTTTCTTCTAGTGAGTGCATTTCTACTTATTATGTGATTTCTCTGCAGATTTTTGAAATATTTTCTAGAATTACTGATTTCTAAAACTATGTTTTCCTTGTTAGTTTTCAGGAGAGAGCTCATAATAAGCCGAAAGAAGTAAAAAAAAAAAAAAAAAAGTTCAACTTTGGTAAAAAAAAATCAGCACATTGATTTTATGATCAAAGCATCAGTGACTGGTTAATATTAAGAAGCAATTAGCAAACAATGTACTGTTCAACACAGATAATTATAATCATTAATCTCATTCTAGCCTCCTGGAATGATGGTAGGAGCCCTGTACATGGATGTATCCTAGACCAGCAACTAAATCTATCCAACGGGTTTTCTCTCTGTGTAACACTTACTTATTCCAGAATCCAAAGGAATATTTGTTGCTTAATCACAAACAAGCATAGTGATAAAACGATGATTATTTCTTAGCTCTGTTTCTCATACCCTGTTAAACAGCCAGCTCTCCTGATAGGCATTTTGTCTTATTTAAGTAAAAATAAACACAAGTAATTTTTGCTTTTGTTTATCTGGGGTTCTTAACATTTTGAGGAACTTGGCTGATATTAGAAGTCTTCATTAACTGACATCTAAAGGGATACAAAATTAGGCAAGACTATGCTACAACTTGTATTCCTTCTTCTCACTACAAGTAAAGCAGCACAAAAAAATGCAATAAGCAGAATGATGGAAATCCTTCAGAGAAGAATAGTGAATGCACTCTAGTTCTCTTACAAAAGTAACTAAAACAATTGGAGGTTTGACTGTTTTTAAATGTACAGCATATAGTTCCAGTGTATTTAACTAACTACAATCCTTTTTCCTCTGATGTCTGTGCTCTCTCTTTGACATAATTTTTATATGCGTGTCTTTTTTTTTTTTTTTTCCCCCCCCTATAGGTATATCAAGGGGAAAAACCCAGTGGTTTCAGTTCTTTATGTCTCATACTCCAGTCTGGAGTTCTTCTGTAGGCTGTATGTTGTTAATGCTAATTGTGATAGGGGTTTTACCTCTGACTGACTCCTACATGTTAGCATTAACACTGTATCATGCCTCTTACCCGAACAAACTGCTACTGTGGGAGGAGAACAGAAATCATGAATCAGTCAGTGCTATGCTGGGAAAACCTTCGTTGTGATGAAACGTGATTTTGTTAAAGAAAATTGTATTCCTGTTCATTTTGATGGAAAAACAGCTCTGAAAGCAGTGAAGAAATTGTAGTGAAGGAGAGTCAATAGAAATTCTCATTTCTTGGGCCTAGGGTGAACCAATGCAGTGCAGTCTGATTTCCCTCTCCATTTGAGGCAAGGTTTGGCAGTATCAGTTCTCTTATGAAACTGAGGTGGTCCCTGAGCCCCTAGGAGTAGGATAGTCCCAAGCTCACAGGTCAATGCTGCTTGTCTTCTCCACGGTGCAGTTAGCAGAGAACTGGCAGCAAGCCGGGCACGGCCCTGGTGTGGTTGCAGTACTTTTGGAGCACCTAGCTGCATGACTGACACTGAAAGGCAATGTTAAAGGTAAGATTTCTCTGAAATGCAAAAATCTGGAGATGCTGTTGAACTTGTCTCCACAACTTAAATTCCCCTGTGTCATGTATAGATTCAAGTGGGGTATTAACTGATTACATTTATTATGTCAATTGTACTCACAAAAGGAATGTTACATTATATTTTCCTTGGATCCCCATTACATTCAAAGAAGTCTCATTTACTGCACAGTAGCCCAAGCCTGCAACAAGTAAGAAACTTTTTTCCCTTCTTCAGAGGCATATCAGAGCTGTGTACCTGGAATATAGTACTGTCCTCAGTCCTTGTGAATGACACAGAAATAAAACAGTGACCAGTTGCGATTTCCTTACTTCACCCCACCTTTACACATCCCAGCCTGGCCTTCCCATTTCTATCCAGTATAGACACATGCCAATAGAAGGTATATCAAGGAAGAAAATAGGTCTTGCTAGTCACCATTCTGATTCATAGTCATGCTATTAAAAAGTCATATGTATGTTCCCTAACATTTTTTCTCTTTAATGAAACATAAGTTGAGTAACCTGCAAACTTAAGAAATAGATAGAAAATATAAATGTCATTAGACCATTCAAATGTATTTTTTCTGCATAGCTGATACCCCAGAAAAGTACATGTATTAAGTTGTAGATATTATATTAGCAGATATTAAAAAATTAGGTTTTCTTTTTACTCTGAAAAAAAAAAGTGTTAATACTGTCCATGACTGGGGTTAAATCTTGTGAAAGACCACAGCATGATAGTATTACCATTTTCAGATGGTTGGTGTTCTTCAAAAAATACCCACTGCCAACTCTTCCCATGGAACCACTGAATGTCTCTATATTGAGTTCCTGTGTCTGGATTCCTTAAAAAAAAAAAAAAGGCACAGCTGCACTAGCAAGTTCACTGGCTTCAGATATAGCAAAGTATTGCGATGAGTGGTATAGCATTAGGTAAGTTACCGAACAGCAGTAAGATATTACTTCTTGCCAGAGGTTAAAACAGAAAGGGAAGCTCATTCTGGCTGCTGTCATACAAGGATTCAATGTCTACTGATGACTGAATGTTTTCATCACTTGCATGTGTTCAATTTCCCAGGGAAGAGTTTCACTTCCTTGGTAACAAAAAAAAATTTCTCTCTTGACATTTAATTCCTCGTGTTTGAAGGAAGTCAGACTACATCATAATTACCTTTTCTATCTCCAAAATCCATGATAATGTGAATTACAGAATACTTCTTTGGAAAAAATATTCCAGTTGGTCAGATAATGTGTACACAAAGCTGGAACTGACTCAGCTCAGCCTTCCTACTGCAACCTCTTAGGATCAAGACACCATGTAGCTTTAACCTTGGTGCAGGATTCCATTTTGGATAAAGCCAATAAATAAAAAGGAAGGCTCAAGTCTCCTAAGCTCAGAACAAAAATTCTGCAATTTGGAGAAGTTTCAACTGTCTTGGAGTTGAAGGAAGAACAACTTAAATGTGAGAACTACTACTGGAACTACTACTGAGATGTGCAGCGAGGAAGAAGGCTTAAGTTCCTGCCTTTTCCCCTGTCATCACAGAATGGTTTGGGTTGGAAGGGACCTGAAAGATAATCTAGTTCCAACCCCCTTGCCATGGGTATGGACATCTTTCACTAGATCAGGTTGCTAAGAGCCCCATCCAACCTGGCCTTGAACACTTCCAGGGTTGGGGTATTCACCTCTCTGAACATTTCCAGTGTCTCACCACCTCCATAATAAAAGTCTTCCTTATTTTATCCTTACCTACTCAAGTATGTTGGCCTAAATCGACCCCCCCGCCCCTTTCTCCATCACCTGTATTTTGCAGTATTGTGTCTTCGTAGAGTCTTACCTTTAGCTTGCTCTGCATTACTTTTACAGAATGGATACAGTAAAATCTGCTTCTTCACACTTGAAAAGCAATTTAGCAAACAGGAGAAACAGCCAAGGAGAGGACTTGGCTTAATTCTGCAGTCTCTTTTCTCCATCTAACCTTCCCCTAATCCCTGTAGTTTCTGCGATCTATAGCATTCTGTATAGAGAAATGAGTATCTATTTTCTTGTCTCTTTCTGAACTGACCTACAGTGGTCTCTTTTAGCTACTTCCAATGGAGAAGACTGGGCCAGACCCCATGGTAGGCTGGACAATACACACACATCTAGAATCCACATCCAGTCAGAGCTTTGCCCCACCCAAGCTCATTTTGATATTTTATATTACCTCATAGCTTTACGTTTGATATATAGCTATAGCTCCAGATGTATGTCAGGGCACAGCCTCAAACAGCTAGCCAAGCTGGTACCACCCTGTAGTTCAAAAATCCTTAAGCCTAAAAGAGAAAGGAAGCATTACTCTAGCCTAGCTGCTGTAACATTCCTCTTGGTAGACAATTTCAGCATTTTATATGCCAACAATGGTAAAATATAGGAATAGCCCTAAGCTCAGGGACCAGATCTCCCTGTTGCTCTGTGGCTCCCTGGAGCACTGAGCACTGTTTCCATTTGTTCTCACGCTCATCCAAGAAATGTTCAGGGCTTTTTTTCTAATAGTGGCATCACCTCATACAGATTGGGTAGGTAGTACTTGAAGTACCTTATGATCCACCCCCCAAAAAAACTTCACAGATGTTTTCCCCTGCAAGTGCAGCTCTGAATCCATCTCTGGCAGAATAGAGAATTGAATCTACATCTCCTACTTCAAAAAGTGCTGTCACACCATATGAGCGGTAAGAAGGAAGTGGACACTACCTTCTACTACCCAGTTCTCTTTCAACTGCTACTGTCCTTTGTGAGAATCCTGGCGCTTTTTGAAGACATCCTCCAGTTCCTGTTCTCTCAAAGGAAGACCAGCCCTCTGGAGCACATGTAAGCCAACATGTGAACGTAGTTCTGTACTTGCAAAAGTCCCTTCCATGGAGATTCACCCATGTCCCCGCAGGGTGACTCTTGCTCCTCCCTCCCCAAGCTACCACTCCCACCTAGCGGCAGGAGCTCTGGTGGTTCCCCAGGCTCTGCTGTAAATTCCTCTGCCAGTCCCGCCACCCACTTGTCTTAGATCCAGTAAAGGTCAGGAAAGGGAAATTCCTTCTCCAGACTTTTCTGCCCAGCTATATGCCTTTCAAACTGTTTCTTACACTGAACGCTATAAAAGCCCGGCTCCCGCCACCTCCTCATGCAAAAAAAACCAAAAAACAACAACAAAAAAAGTCATCTTCCTCTGCAGGTTGTGGAATCTAGGAGGTAGTCTGGATTCCCAAAAGACAGAGCAGACGTCAGGAGACTTGCATGAGTCGGGTGATATAACTTGCTTAAGATTCAAAACAGGCCACCCAGATCAGGTCCCACTGGCATAAGCTCACTACAGTCTTGGGTTCATCAGAGATGGAAAGTACAAAAAAAATCCTCCCCCAAAAAAACAACAACAAAAAACCCCCACCACAAATCAGCAAATTTCATGTTCCTCAACACACAAACTGCTTTTTCAGTAGCACCAGAGCAACAGGTCCAAAGTCAAAGTATACTCTGGAAGCTTAGGTTTAAAAGAAACACAAATATTTGAAGTTCAGTACAGAGATCATTTACAGTCTCAAGAAAATATGTAGAATGTGTGTGTGCACTTTTAAGGTACAGTTTAAATCAGTAATCTTATTTAAAAAAAAAAAAAAAAAGCATCTGATACCATTATAAGAAGTCCTCTGCAACATTAATCAAGAGGGGAAAAAAAATAATCAGGTTTTCAAGTAGTCTGAGAGGGCATGGACTTTACTTTAAAGATGTGCTGTATTTAACAGGAAACTAAATCAGAGGTCATAGGCTGTTAGCATACTGACAAACTTCAAACTTCACTGGATGCCAGTAAATTTGAATAGCTAAAAGATTACAGTAAGTACAGCAATGCACAGGAGCAAACATAAATTTTTATACATACCTTAAGGAGATTTCTGAAATTTCACCAAAAGCTACTATTACCACTTGCAATTCTTCTGTACTCTGAAGCATTTACTTACTTACTTATTTTATTTGATTAAGCTAGGTAAGATTTCTTTATCTAAATGTATTTTACTGAGCTGCTACCCTGCTCTTACAAAACTATAGTGTCAATTGATTAGAAAGCAAGTAAAGCAGTTAATAGTAAATAAATTGGGATAAAATTTAGAGAAAATATTTGTACTTCAAATAGTAATAAAAATCTCTTCTGGTATAATGAGAACAAGCTCTAATGAGGTAGGGATGAAAATACAAAATGTCAGAAAAAATCTAACAAAAACCCCTTGTGAAATTTAATTGAAGTCATCATATTTAAATATCAAAGAATGAAAATGCTTAGTAAATGTTACTATACTGGGGATGCAAGTAATAGATGACATTCCTAGTACTGTTCTGGAAAATTATATTTAACTGCACTTGTCCAGCATAAAATATTGAACTCAAAGAACTTCACAGCTTTTACATTCTGCTTTTTTGTATTAATAAAGCAATAGCAATTACCCAGTGGTCTACTGAATGGACTCTTTTGAACTAGAAACATAATAGTAATTTCAATTCTGACAGGAAATAAAAATTAGTAAAATAATATTTTGTAATCCTTTATGGGCTTCTGAAAGGGCATTTTTTTCCCCTTTTTCCTTTCTTCTTTTATTTTTTAAAATATACTATTTGTCCCAATTTTCTATTGCAGTAGGCAAAGAACTCAGTGGAATTTCATCAGTAAATTCCAGTGAGAAACAAATACATCAGGTTAGAAATTAGAAATAAATACTTTCTTCATGGAAGAACAAACAAGTGGTCTTGAAATTATATTAAGATAAAGGGGATGGCCTTTCCAGCTGCCAGTTCAACTACAGTCTGCAGGCCGAACTGCACTAATCACAGAGGGAAACATATGGACACATAGAATTGTTGTCAAGCTAAGGACAAGGATAACTTATACGATGAGTTACTGCAAATAAAACATTACCTTGCCTCCTTCCCTTTTTTTTTTTTAAGTGAATTTTTTAAGTGTACTGAAGCATCTAATAATGGCTTTATATCTATTTGTGATTTCTGTCCACAGAATTCAAGTTAATTACCCAAGACACTTTTATATGCAGCGCAAATAAGTCACGTAAAAACACACATTTTATTATGTAAATTTAGAAGTTAATTTAAATTGATACAGTTTTTCCTTCTTCAGTTCCATCTTTTGCCTCATGACTCCCTGCTGCTGCTTCCAAATATTTTTCTTCAGTGACCTGCAGAAACATATTAATTTTAAGCAAGTTATTTAACTCTCCTTAATCCTGGAAATCCTCCTCTCATACTGTCACAGTAACAAGAAAGGACAGCCTGTAAAGACAACTATTGTCTCCAAAATTAAACGACCTGAATGACAAGCATCCTCAAACTAATTTCATAGAAAAATATCATAGTTTAGGCTCTGAACACATCCACACATCCTTGGCTAACAAGTTTCAGTAGACATACAGCACTTTTTTTTTTCCTCTCTTTCTTGCCACACAAATAAGTAAAATATTTGATCTGAAGGCTCCAAAATGTCTGATGCTTAATTCTTATGAAGACTTCCTACATTTAAGCATGCCTTGATAGTGAGTATCCCGTAATATGCAACTTATATTTCATAGTCTCATTTATCTTAAAAAAAAAAAAAAGTATTTGTATTTATTCAGTCATTGTAAAGTTTCTCTTGGATAAGTACATTTCAGCTTTGAAACACTGGTTGTTTAACAGAAGAATGTTTGTAAGAAACTCTTTTTTCCATTCTGGTTTTAAATAGGGAAAAATACTCAGACTAGTACATTTATGTGTTTACTGAAATAGCACATCCCTTTATCTCCAGTAACTCCCACCCTAGGTTCACCCAATGGTATTAGACTTTATCCCTGCGTTTACTTAAAAGAAACACGTTCACATGTGTTCTCTCAAACCTGTGTCAGAAAACTTATTACCCAAAATCTAGGTAAGTGTAAATATATTACTCCAATTTTCAGTTTTCTTACTTCATATTCACAATTAAAACAGGAAAACATAATTTTAAATTTTACACATATGTGATACCAACATTACTTCTAGAGATTAATTTGAAAAATACTAATACAGTTTAAAGTTATAGTTAACATCTTAGAGAGTTTAGTATGTGGGATTCTCAGAAGCAGACAGCTTCAGAGCCATAGATGGCAAGTCTGATATAATTTGCTCATTGTTTTTTAATAGTACAAATTATATCAATTGAATAGTGTATTGTTTTTTAAAACAGTACAATGCATTTTAATAACCAGACTTCAGAAACAGTAGGATCATGTCTTCTACTACACAACAGTTAGACTTCCTGCACACCCAATTTTTTGTCACCTGTTCACGCTTCATTCCTAAAGCTACGTACCTGAGTATATTAGCCATCTCTAACTACTCAAATTCTACTCACATCACAGCATATCTTTATATTTGGTAAGATGTACTTCACCACTAATGAGACTTACCAGCTTCTTCGATCTTTCCAGCAGTTTGTGCCACACGGTGTGGTGAGCCTGTATTAAATGTCATTAAATGATATTACTGGAGGCCAAAAAAAGAAGAAAAAAAACCAAGCCAACAACTTTCTCATAGAATAGATTCTGACAAGTCTATAGAAATGATGGTACAAAACCAATCCCTAATTCAGACTTTACAGCTTATGATTTCAGTGTCAAACTTGCCCATATTCCTGTGGGGGACTTGAATAAATGTCTGTTGATCACATCCACTCATTGTGTGGAATCACTGAGGGGGTAATGTGCAAAAATGGCAACCAAAATATTACAATGAGGAAGGGCACAAAAAGATGAAGTGAGGAACCAAGTGCCCACTTTCCCCTTGAAAACCTTCCCAACTGAGACAATACCACATATGTTAGACCACAGGTCAAAATCATGTAAGTCAACAGGAATGGGAAGAAAGACTCCTGCCTTCACCTATACTTCTGCAAAACCTTTATCTAAGACTGATCAGTGCTAGGACTTTTTTGGTTACTGTTGTTAAGTTTTACTTGGTATCAAACGCATTTACTTTGGTGTCAAAAGACTTTGAAATGGTATCCTTTATCATGAGTATAAATTCCAAGTTCTGCTCTTCCCTGAATCTAAATAAACAGTCAGCAGCCTCAATTTCAGAAGATTAGCATGCACAACTAAGGCAAGGTGAATGAAATATCCATGCAGAAATTGCACAACTGAAGCAACCCTTTCATAACATCAGGGGCTCTCTGATGCAAAATTTTCTAGTTCTGATTTCACATCCAGAATAGTTCCAGAAAAATGAACCCCAAATATCCAACACAGTCATCATCATGAGTCTTCCCTTTCTGCTACTGCTCTCATCTCCTCTGAATTACATTCAGTTACCAGCACAGCATACAATAAAGATCAGGAAGTAAGCCAAATGCCCTAACTTAAAGAAGGAAAACCTGCACAAAATGACTTAGTTACCTTCAAGTGGATTGGCAGGGACACACCCTGGAACCTCCTTCTCAATTCAGATTGGTTAGCCTGAAGATTATGGGCTGCCGTTATCTCATACTGGAAACAGAAACTTGTCCTTGGAATATGAGGGCCTTCACTAACATCTACAAAGTCACCAAACCTGATAGGAGCAAAAAAAATGGCACTATATCAAATATATACAGAGAGAAGTACAAGACTATTTGTTTTATTTTTGATTAGCAAATTCCTATCTACAGAATAGGTGAAAGAAAATCCACACAAATCCCAAACCAAATTTCAACAAATCTCCAGTTCAGCATTTCTAGGTTTCCTGAATCAAAGGTACAGGTGTCAATTTCCTGTCCATTTCATAAAATGAAATTATGAAATTTAAACCTCAAGTCTAGAAAAAGGATCCTAGGTTTAACAAATCTTTGAAACCATGTTGCCTTTAAAAGTGGGATAACTGTCATTCACCAGAAGAAGACTTGTCCCCAAGATCACACACTTTCCACAGTACAGTATTTACAACCTGCACAGGTATTTCCCCTTCAGGACTTGGAAAACTGCAAATCACTGAGAAAAGTGGGAGATAAAAAGATGTATAGCAAATAAACACCCAAAACAAACCTCTCCCAGAAATCAATAGGTAAGCCCATTTTCCCTCTTACTGAGCAAACCAGAGTGGGAGGAAGGAGGAAACAACAGATACAACATCGTTCCAAGATTTCAAGAACCATCACTTTAGACATCTGTTCCTTTAGAGAGATATGGACTCCAAAATCAAATGCAGTACAGTTTAGACATCTAGAAAACTGAATATCCTACACTAGCCTAAGCTAGTCACAAATTCTTTTATATGCCTGAGATACAACACAAGCTTCCTGCCTCCTGCTTAAGATCTTTATGTCTTACACTACGCCAGGAGCCAGCTGCATTCTCATCTCCACCACAAGGCAGTAGTTTGCCAGTTAGGAAGATCCTGACAACTTTGTAATAAAAATCCACTGTACAATGCTAACTCTTGCTTTCCAACAAATATTTGGTTTTTATTTTATTTAACCTGCCAAGCTGTAGAGATTTTTTTTTTATTTTATGTAAGAGCATTTAAGCAGTAAGACTTCTCTGGTACTTAACCAACTTTAACATAACAAAAAATAGAAATGTAGTGAGATCCAACAAGTGTTAAAGTATCAGAAAACAATCATAGAATCATATCACAGAATCA
>NW_010322561.1:0-36860 GCF_000700745.2 Antrostomus carolinensis
GAAGGGGAAGGGGCATCATACAAAAAAAAAAGTTACTAAATTGGGTTAGATTCAAATAAACAGATACTTATTTCCACTTCTGTAAAGCTGATCACTAAGCATGTGCTGACCATGTGGTGCCTGAATAATATAAAATAATATATAACACTATTGTATTTTATTTTTTATTATTATAATCTATTTTTTTGTTAAAAAATCTGGAATAAGTCATAAATGGCATAGACCAATTGACAATAATTTTCTTTCTGCAAGGAGGTAGTCCACTACAATGATGATTTAATTTAAAAAAAAAAAATCCTAAACAACAACAAAATAACCCTCTAGCTATTTCAAAGACAGTTAAAGTCACCAAAGATTAAGTCAAAAGAAGGGATTCATTAGTAAGTATGGAATAGTTACTGATATCTATACTGCAAGCAGCAAACTACTTATAAGGGAAGTATGTTATTTCAGTAAAGCAGAAGAGAAGATGCTGAGACAAACTGACAGCTGGTCTGTGCAATTCCTCTATGAATAGAAAGTGTGCATTTTGGTAGGGAATTAGGTACACTCAGGTGCTTATAAATTTGAAGTTCTATGAATTTTTTTTTATTATTAAATCTGTACTCCCAGAAGGCATTGTCCCCTCTTACTTCTTGCAGGTTCTCATTCCTCTAGTCTGTTACATAATATAAATGAGGCAGTCCAAGTCACCTCCTTAGTTCCCTTAAAATATGAGCTAAAACATACAATAACATTTCATTTATCTGTGCTTTACTTAGACCACAGGGCTCTTTGTAGCTACCACAAAACCAGTCTAATGGCACGGATCTGAGTGCTGTTTACCAGCAACTTCTACACAACATCACAGCTGCTGTTCTCAGCTCCTGTGTGAGCCCCTTTTCCCATTCAAATACAAGTCACTATTCACATAATGTACAGCTTCAAATATATATAAGCTACCAATACACAAAGTTCAGTTTCACTTTCTAAATACTTCCCACACCGGTATCTAAAGAACTCCTCCACAGATTCCTTCAGTTTCTCAAATGTCTTAAAGATATTAACATAATATTTTAGTAAAACATATTTGTATAATAGTCCTCTAAGATCACTGACTTGGGCACATAGTTTACATTCTGAGATCACAATATCAAAGAAATCTTTGAACTGATTCTTAATCTCTCCTGGCAGAAATAACAGGAAAGTTTCAGCTTTATTATGATTTAGCCATTAATCTCAGAACAATTATTCATCTAAGTATGCTTTGTTCCTAATATATCCATTTACTGGTTACCAGGTTCTAAATTGAAATGAACAAATGGCAGATAGCCTGGTAGATTTATAATTCATTCATTTCCTGATGCACAAGTGTCTACTGATTCATTCAAGGACTTCCTCTGTGTTCACAGAGCTGTGTCACGGCTATATCTGTTTACACAATACAAATACTGCCCTCCTCAATAAGCTCTTGAAGAATAATTAAATCTTGCTTTTTTTTTGTTTTCCCCTCAAACATCAGGAAACATAATAAAACATGACAAACACCACATATAGCTCCATATGCTACCTTTTAATTCAGATGCTGAAGTGCTGAATTTTGCTTTGATTCTCTCACTTTATAAAATTTTATCGTAATATTTTGACTTCCCTTTACCAATGGCAGAACCAGGGCATCATCAGCTATCAATAATTTCATTTATTATGCCACTGATTTAATATAGTCTTTCCAATATTCTCTGAATTTTATACCAGAAGCTAGCATAACTTCTGGTATAAAAGTCAGAGTCCAGACCTTTAAAACTCTACAGTTTTCAGTTTTCTAATATATATGACATCATTTTTTTTACATTCAATTTACAAACATGGAATACACACTACATTTTTGCAATGCCTTTAGCAACTCAGTAATAGTCTATTTGCTGAGCTACCTGAACACTGTTCAAATTCAAGTGTTTAAAAACCTAGCTCTTGTCACTAATTCACCATTTGGCTATTTTCCTTCCTACTGACACCTGTTGGTTGTAAACGCAGAGTATTTAAACCTACTTCAACTCTGATTCACATTTAAACTGTAATTTTTTGTGTGTCTGAAACCCAACTTTATGATCCCTAAGGGAAAAATGGTATACTAGTACATTAAAGAAAGCCCTAGTCATGGTAGTTGTGGTATACATAGGAATGCTGACATTTAAGATTTTGAACGATTATAAAGAAATTGTGAAATTCTGCCTAGATCTATACTGTCCCTAATGATGAAGCATGATTCAATAGCCCCCATTCTGCTTTTGTGCCACAAAGTAATTTGGAAAATTATACTGTGTTTGGAGGAGAAAAAATATGGTTTCTCCTGAAACAACTTTTTGTCGAGAAGTACCTCTTTAGACATTCAGACCATACCTAACTGTGCTCTAATTGAGACTGATTTATAAGTGGAGCACAGGAAAGTAGCCAAAAGGATCAAAACATATATTGAATACTCCTCAGGTTTGTCACATATCTATTAAAATAATACATACTCTGTATTTTTGTAAATATTATTTAAGACCTATTTTTGTAAATATTATTTAAGAAATCAGTGATAACATTTAGTACATGCATATTACTATTTCTCTATCTTAGTCTTTTCCCAAGTGCTACAACATTAAATTTAGACAGCTTTGGAAAAGAAGCTATTGTAAACATACACAGACTGAGAATATAGTTTCCCTGGCAACCAAAAAATCTGAGAACAACTCATTCCTTCAGGTTGCAATTCAGTTTATGAGCTTCGACATCTGCTTGCATAGAAATGAGACACCTGGGATTACATTTCTAGAGTGATGAGTGAGAAATTACAGAACAATAGACAGTACATAGCTAATTTTGTGCTGTGATGAAAATGAGTTCTCTGATGTTCATCATCACGGACCACCCAGAATATCTGAGGACACCAGGATTCATGCTCTGATTAAGCATCCAGTTTCTTCCCTACTTACCTTGACAGGAGCCAAGACCTGTAAGAAAACCAAAGAGGATGCTTTCCTACTTTGTGCTAACACAGGTTAAGGGACTATTTTGTTACACAGAACATAGGCATTCCTTTTGTTCAGGAAGAATGTAAGCCAGAGGAATGAGAAAGGATTGCACATTAGATGGTGATCAGGAAAGAGCAGGCACTTCTGTTTGCTATTTTCAAGAACAACAGGTGTAAAAAAAGTCATTTACTATACAATTTTATTAAACTCTCAACACATAAACTCTCAACACAAAGTTACATGTACTCTGTTGGTTTGGATGAACAGAATTACTGTGGCAAGGATACTTTTATTTCCTAATGTCTTCTCTGCAAATACTCTGTGTTTGCTTTCCTTTACTATATTTAAATAACTTCATATAGATGCTATCACTCCAGCAGGGTTATTTCATGCAGCCTGACATCTACAGGCTTACTACATCAGCTAGGCTGTGATTAGTATGTCTGAGAAATAAGTGAATTTTCAAAACTTGTACTCAGCACATTTTACTCAACACTCAGATGGATTCTACATTAGTTCAACTGCAATTGTTGGGTTTACTGTTATGATTAAAATTATTAATTAATTTTGCAGAGAAAACAATTTTTGAAGGGGTTGTGAGAGTTTTTTTGCTTCCAAGATCATTTAATATTCTTTCACTAGGTAAAATGAGTGCAAAAATAACTGCACAAATGCTCCTTTCTCTACTATGTTGTGCTTCTGTCTGAATACCTTTTTGTTGTAGATTTTGATGCTCAGAAATGTGCAGTAAACTATTATACACATAACAAGAATTTTCCATATAAACTGTCTTGTGAAGACAAATATCCCTAAGAAGACATCAGGGCTTGCTTGTTATTATTTTTTTTTTTAATCTAATATATAACATTATTCTGAGAGGTTTTTTAAAGTGAGACTCAAGAATAGTCATAATATCTCCTATAGAACTTCAATAGCAATTTTTCTAACATACACAACCTTCAATACAGTCTACCAAAAAACACTAAACCCCCCCAAAAAACACCTCGTAATTTTACTGTCTGAATTAAGGGGTTTTAAAATTTAATGGAAGTAATAGCAGTCCCTCAATTTTTCACCTACTGCATGCTCAGACTGACTGAAAGGTTCAGACTTTTCAGATTAAGAAATGCATTCAACCTTTAACTATCAATACCTGTGTAATTTTTTAGGTGAAACTCTGCTCTTAAACCCTTAAACACGAGTACTACATCTATGAATCCTCTTACCACTTTACTTGATTGCACTCATAGGAGCTGAATACTGAGCTTCTCTTGCAGCATAAACACGTGGAACCTAACACGTAAAGCCCAGAGTTCATCCACCTGAAGGTGAATATGAAGTGGTCTTTCTTTCCATGGTCATTAACACAAATTAAATTGTTACGATTGGGAATATAGCTTCTCATTATATAGACTGCATATCAATGCTAATAGAACCAAGCAAAAATATGTTTTTTCCACAACAGAACAAATATTTTGAAAACTGCAGTACTTCACATGACACATCAAACTTCCTGTACTTTCTCAGGATGTGAATTTCCAGCACTTGTTTCACAGCACAATGTAAGTCATGACAATACGTGGGGAAAAACTGTCAGATCCAAAAAGCTGCATTTAAACTGATCTTTGAGAAACAAGCTTCAAAACAAGCAGCAATGTCATGTTGAGAGAGACCCTGCATTTTGGAATGGTTTCATAAATCTGTTACCTTCCTATTTTCATCTATCAGCAATTTCAAGACTTTCTGGAATTTTTATCCTCCCAACATTTTAAAATAGTTGCTTGCTTCCCTATGTCACTACCTCCTGTGAGAAAATCCTCTTATCAGAAATTCTTTCTTATCATCCCCACAGAAACACTCTTTAAACTACATTTATTTATACTGTGCAAAATAAGTAACTCAATTGTAACCCTTGTAATTCTTACAGCAGAACAAGGATATATATGTTCAAACAGTTGTGCCAAACTATCTTTCAGTGCCAAACTGATGATTACCCCAAGTCTGACCCCTGACAACACTTCTAGGCAAGCCTGACCGCTAAATCTGTGGTCTCCCACACTGAGCCTTCTTATTTGCATGTCATTTAGATACTACCTTCTAAGCTGAAAAACATAAATTCAGTCAATAGCAAAATATAACACCCCTATTCCTTATTTCCCATCTTTGTAAATACCGATTCTGGGCTATACTGTCCATAAGTGTAGGCAAACTTGAAAGGAGGAAAAAAAGTTATTCTTAATAGGACTACCCTTAAGGAACAGGAAGCCTGTTATGTTGTCTTAACATATTAAGTAACTTAGAAGGAAGAAAAGTTCACATAGCTTGGGCTGAGTAAGGGTGCTTTCAAAGATTACATCTAAATCAGAATGTGTGTCTCAAGACACGTGGGAAGAGGCAATCTTGTAAGACCAAATAAATTGAAAAAGACCGCTTTTCAGTGCACAGACCTTTCACTAAGTATGAAATAAGAACAGAGACTTCTAATGCTAAATATAGATTGTGGAGAATTGTTCAGAACATAATTTGCTTATAATAATTAATTTGACATATTATTGGTACCAGCAAAAAAGATAAAAAATATTAGTATGGGGAGGGACAATTAGATTCTTAGCACATTAGACACATGGGCACACAATCGTCTGGGGAACACTGAGGTCTAAGTTGAAAGTGGGAAAAATTACAAGATATTATAAAATCAATAAGTGTTAGGATGGCAAGAAGTACCCTCTAGGTGTTCCCTTGCCAGCAGTAGCAAAAACATCCCAGACCCTCCCAGCCTTGAAAGTCATATACAACTATGGTTGGAACAAAACCAAATTTATTGTCCTGCTCCAAGCTGCATTTATCACAGAGCTGCTCAACAGGGACTCCTAAATCAATCTGATCAAAAAGTTTGCTCAACTCTTCAGTGCCTTTCCTCCTTCCTCTCAAATAATTTCCCTATATTGCCTCCATCCCATACCAAATACGGAGCATGCCCCTGTTTCTACTTTCTCCAGTGACCCCAGTTTGGTTGATATTCTAGCATGATCTGGCATTTATGGTATGGTTATCCTGTTAATTTCTGTGGTGGTTACTAATTCTGTTAAGCTAGCACCACCTTGTTTTGTTATCTACAGTACCCTGACATTTTCACGTCACTTTCTTGTTAATGATGCCATAGGTCACAGTGGGCCATCTGCACAAACACCACTCTCCTTTTGTAATCTGCAGCATCCTGAAACTTCCCATGTTGTTACCTTGTTAGTGATGCCATAGGTCAGGGTTAACCATCTGCATGTAAACCCTAATCCTTAACTCAAGTGAGTTACTGTATTTTAGAAGCAAATAAAGGCAGACTTTGCAGTGCCAAGGATCATCTCTTTGTAAGTGTGCCTTGAAAATTGGGACTTAAAGGTCAGCAATGGATAAAGTGTTTGTTCAAAATATTTACTTATTGATAAGTGAGTGTTCTGAACATCTTTAATAGCCTTATGCAGGTGATATTGACAGATTTTACACCTCAGTGTAGGCATTCCAAGTATATTTTATTTTTCAAGAGCCTGGGCTTGCTTGGTCTTGCACAAACCTCTTTCCAGTTTCCTGCTTAAATATAGCTTCCCTTAGTTATACCCAGTACAAAGATCCATCTAATGCAAAGATCCATCCATATCATGTTGAATATGGAACACGTCAAGCAATGTTGTTTTGCAGATTTTTATCAAAATTTTGTGGTGGTTGCTGATATTTTGGTGACTGTGAACTACCTGCCTTAAAATTTTCTTCAATGCATTTCATTCAACTGTTGATAAGCTTTTTCATTACAAACTGAGAAAATGTTATTATTTATATAGCAGAGCTTAAATACAGTTTTGATTTTCATAACCACTTTTTAAACACCAGTCATTTTAATCAGCTATCCCCACATTCTACCACCATGTGGCCACAAATGGAGTTAGAATCGGTACTTTCAAAAAACTTTCTGAAAGATTCATATTGTACTCACCTAGCATCAAAATAAAATCTATTTGGTAAGCCCACTTCAGCATCAGCTTAGATCTCTTTTTCCCTGCCAATTCTCATAACTTTTTGTGCAAATAGAATAAGAACTCCACAAAGCATAAATAAATTATCATTTCAATGTCCTAAAAATATTTTTGAAGTGCAATTTAGATAAAACTTGTGAGAAATAAAAAGTTGCTTCCACCCCTTTTGTTGATTCTCTCCATACTGAAAAGTAAGGTATAACATGTCAAGTAAAGGGTTACAGAGCTTTCCTTTCTACATCCCTCAATTAAATTTGTTCCATTTGGTTTGTAGCAGTTAGTTGTTACAACCTATAGGTCTGATCAATAGGAAGTGTCCATAAATAGTTCCCAATTAGGTTTTCAACTATTTATTTAATTGTTTAAAATGTGGTTGATAGGAGGTATCAGTCAACAGCAGTTGACACTTCTGAACAAGAGAAAAAATTATCTGGATACAGACATCATACCTGCCAAAACCTATGCAAGCTGTCATAACAGCTAGTATTGCTGCACTTTTATATGACTTTATGTGACTTTTTATATGTGAGTAGATGAATTTCTTCTTTCAGAGTATATCTTCAGCTCCTTCAATACACATTTTGCTTAGGTTTCAAGACTTGAGACATAGGATAACATTAGGATTTCAACTTTGACAAATCTTTCCAGTTCTTTTTATTCAGAAATTTTGAAGATGAAGCAAGTGAAGTTCACGAAATGAATGCCCACAAAGAATGTTTATATTCTAGACCTCTCATGAAATCATCAAATTCTTGAACTCTAAAAGGGCAGTAACTGACATAAGATCTAGACTCCAAAAATGCCAAATCTAGAACATTCTCATTACTGTGTACAATTTTCTAAAACACACAGAGTGCATGAAAGGTAGAAAATATCTGCCTTTTTATTCATGTCAGAAAAGTGCAGCTCAGGCTTTTAAGTAACTTTTTTTAATAGTCTTTTTTTGTTAGATATTTTTTGTACAGATTTATTAGATGTCTTCCCTCCACCCTCTCTTATCCTGTCAGAGTCCAATACTCTCTGACTGGGTTCTTTTAGATATTCCGTGAGTGGAGGGTGTAATCTGTAACATCAGATTTACTTGTTTTAAGACAGTTACATGGATGTTACATGGAAATTTTGATTTAGGAGAATGATACAAAATATACTGAAATCACAATCCAAATGTAAATTATGCTTAGCAAAAAATAGCAATTTCAGTACCTAGTTCAATCCCAATACTAGTGTTCTCCCCATTACCAGTCCCCATACTATACTCACCATCATGATGCAGAGTGTCCCCAGCTGCTGGGAAGTTACTCATGCCAATTGCTCTCTTTGAAATGCTTTTGTTAGTTGTTTGGTTTTCATACTCTATGTTGGGCTAAGCCATGTATTCACTCCCCTCATGCTGGCCTCAGTAACTCAGGGAGATATTCACAGTCCTTTAAAGAACTCAGGGAGAAACATTTACATCACCAGTTGATCCACTGAACTGTTGATAGCTGTTTAAATCAAAGGCCTCCCTTTGGTCCCCATTGTGTTGAGATACAGTCAGCTTCTATGCAACAACTGTGGTCAGTCACACCCTGTATTATTCCCTGAGCTTCAAGGGAACATCCTCCTTGCCCATCTCCTCTGACCTTTCTTCCATTGAAGGGGTTTATTCAGGGAGTCACATTCTGCCCTTAGGGTTCAGTCACATATCTTCACACACACATTTCTTGTACCTCTGCTTAACTTGAGACTTTTTTTTCTTTTGCTAATGGGATAATGCTGATGTGAATTATATGAGAATTTTCTTGTTTAGTGTACTATAATATTGTTTATCTGTTGTTAAAATGTTGCAGCTTGGCAGCAGGAAGGAAACTGCCTGTTAGCTTTGCTCTAGATTTTTTGCTCTGGATTGGGTTGAAACCGCCGTAAAAGGAGATGGTAACTTTCTTGATATCAGCTGATCCCAGGTAACCACAAGGAGTTTTGAGAGAATAGATTGGGGAACCAGGGAGAGAAGAAAAGACAGGCAGTGTCAGTCCAAGCAAGAAGGCCACGTGGCACTAGCAGAGGTTTGTATACTTTATATAGACTTGCTTGTTCATGCATTACTTGCTGTAACATTCCTTCCAGTGCAGCTCTGATACACTTTAATATACAAGAACCTACCCATTTCCTTCCAGTTCCCAAAGACAGCGTTTCCAAAGATGCTAAAGTAACTGAGTAGGAAACTAGTCCTTCATTATAAGATCTCTGACCTAGCAGCATGCCCAGTCCTTTGGGAAAGGCTAGACTGATTTTGGAAACTTATATCAAAGCTGATGAATACCTAAAAACAAGCCTACAACACCTTACCAGGCACTCAGACAATCATCCCTAGTGTCTGTTGTCTTCTGTGTCTGCCTTTAACATTTTTTTCTTTGAGCTCAACATGGATCAACTTCTCAAGGCTTTCATTTTGGAAGCTTCCTCACTCTGGGTAGAATTTTGCTTTACAGTTTCAGAAAAAAACATGGAGCATGGCTAGTAACTACCAACTCCTTCTCTATAGATTTCTGGGTCCTTCTAGCTAAAAAATGCATGGCTTATGATTCAGTGAAGATAACCACTGCAAGTAAACCTCACTACGTCACACACAGAAAACCAGCCTCTGACATTGCATTCAGCTCTAAATACTTAGTTTGAAATCCAAAGAATAAATAATAATTGAAGGATAAATCAATATTTGAAATATTGAAGGTCAAAGAAAACATACATTCCCTGATGAGCAAGACTGGCAAACTAGTAACAATGGATGAAGAGAAGTCTGAGTTACTCAACAATTTTTTGCCTCAGTCTTCTCTGGCAACTTCTCTTCCCATACTTGAGTGGATGTACTACAGGGCAGGGGCTGGGGGAGCGAAGTCTTTCCCACTGCAAGAGAAGATTTGGTTCGTGACCCTCTCAGGAACTTGAATAAGTAAGTGTAATTTGAATAAGTAAGTGTATGGGACCTGATGAGATGCATCCAGAGTCCTGAGGGAGTTGGCTGATGTAGTTGTCAAACCACTCTCCGTAATATTTGAAAAGTCATGGCAGTCAGGTGAAGTCCCTGGTGACTGGAAAAAGGGAAACGTTGCACCCATTTTTAAAAAGGGTAGGAAGGAGGACCCTGGGAACTACTGACCTGTCAGCCTCACCTCTGTGCCTGGGAAGATCGTGAAACAGATCCTCCTAGAAGCTATACTTCTAGAAGCTATACTTCCTAGAAGCTATACTAGCTATATAGAAGCTATACTTATATACTTATACTATATACTTATATACTTTTATATACTTATATACTTATACTATACTTATATACTTATACTGTATAGAAGCTATACTTCTAGAAGCTATACTTCCTAGAAGCTATACTAGCTATATAGCACATGGAGGACAGGGAGGTGATTCGAGACAGCCTTTGGCTTCACCAAAGGCAAGTCCTTCCTGACCAACCTAGTGGCCTTCTATGATAGAGTGACTACATCAGTGGTCAAGGGAACAACTACGAATGTCATCTATCCGGACTTCTCTAAGGCCTTTGACACAGTCCACAATAACATACTTCTCTCTAAATTGGAGAGATATGAATTTGATGGGTGGACTGTTTGGTGAATGAGGAATTGATTAGATGGTCACATCCAGAGGGTAGTAGTCAACAGCTTGATGTCCAGATGAAGATCAGTTACAAGTGGTGTCCCTCAGGGGTCCGTATTGGGACCAGTACTATTTAATATGAATGACATAGTGGGATCAAGTGTACCCTCAGCAAGTTTGCTGATGACACCAAGCTGAGTGGAGCTGCTGACATGCCTAAGGGACAGAATACAACCCAGAGGGACCTGGACAAGCATGAGAAGTGGGCTTGTGTGAACCTCATGAGGCGTAACAAGGCCAAGTGCAAGATTCTGCATCTGGGTCATGGCAATCCCCGGTATCAATACAGGCTGAGGGATGAAGGCATTGAGAGCAGCTGTGTGGAGAAAGACTTGGGAGTACTGGTGGATGAAAAGTTGAACATGAGCCGGCAATGTGCGCCTGCAGCCTAGAAGGCCAACTCTATCCTGGGCTGCATCAAAAGCGTGGCCAGCAGTTCAAGGGAGGTGATTTTGCCCCTCTACTCTACTCTGGTGAGATCCTACCTGGAATACTGTGTCCAGTTCTGGTGTCTTCAGCAGAGGAAAGACATGGACCTGTTGAAGTGGGGCCAGAGGAAGGCAACAAAAATGATCAAAGGGCTGGAATACCTCTCCTGTGAAGAAAGACTGAGAGAGTTGATGTTGTTCAGCCTGGAGAAAAGAAGGCTCTGAGAAGATGTTATTTCAGCCTTTCAATACTTATAGAGAGCTTATAAGAAAGATAGGGACACACCTTTTTATGGGGTATTTGGTAATAGGACAAGGGGTAATGGTTTTAAACTGGAAGAGGGGAGATGCAAACCAGATAGAAGGAAGAAATTTTTTGCAGTGAGGGTGATAAAACACAAGAAAAGATTGTCCAGCTTGGTGGTAGATGTCCTATCCCTGGAAACGCTCAAGGCCAGGCTGGATGGGGTTTTGAGCAACCTGATCTAGTTGAAGATGTCCCTGCTCAGTGCAGGGGGGTTGGACTAGATGACCCTTAAAGGTCCCTTCCAACCCAAACCAGTCTATGATTCTATTTACATTCTTTTATAAATATTCTTAATCTGCCACCATAGAAGAGAGTCATATTTATTCATCTGCTGTGTTCATCAGCATTCCCCAAGTCTTATAGAATCCAAACAGTTTTGCTTATGCATTTTGCATTATGAATATAATTAATAGCTTTCTCAACAGAAACTGGGGACTTCTGTACTATAAAGCCTTAAGTGTCATTTTTTGAGAACATAGATATTAAATTTAAAAATTGCTCCATTATTAATAGTTTTAACTATCTGACCAAATGGTTGCTGTCACAGCTATTAATCAAGGTAGGAAGAACTGCACTGTACAATTATACAAGGGTCAGTATAGATGATTTTTTTTCCTTTATTTTTACTTTTGTTTCACATTCTGCAAGTGACAACCACGCAGCATGTATCACTGTCTAATTAAGTTATTTTAGGGGTTTGGTTGTATCCTATCTCTCAGGAAGGGAATTAGATGACCAACTGATTTATTTTGTGGTTCGTTACTATGCATACTGCTTTCAGTGCAACGTCATTAAAAAAATGCAGAATGAAATTGTATGTTTTACACCAAAACAAAGGGAAGAGGTAGTCACAGAACCATGGGCTGTGAATGCCACCTGATGAGGTAGGTCGATCTGACTGCATATAACCCTGAAAAAAGACAGGAACTATATTAGAAAGACAAGACTATGCTTCCCCCCAAACACACACACAGACATTTTAATAAAGATCCATCTGTACAAAAGCTTCAGCAGTTGTGGAGATAATTTCTAAAGGGACAAGAATACCACATAAACTGGCAGAAGAAAAATATAAATCTCATGCAGGTACCTGGTTCGAAGCAGTCCAATAGAGGTAATATCCCCAAAAGGAGAAGCAATAAACCTAGAAGGCAAAAATGAAAACATGTAACAGAAAAGCATGAGAAAAAAAATACAGCTGTATTTTGCTACTTCCATAACAAAAACTCTGAATTCCTGCATACACATATTGTGAAACATGCTGCAGTAATAAAGAATAATTTGAAAGAACCAAAACAAAGACATTGATAAACCAAAAGCAGGAAATTAATGGAGCAATTCAAGGAACATTGTTGTGTCCCCAATTCTTTGCCATTCATTTAAGAAAAAGTTACCTGATTCCTTGTTGATACTGCTAGTGACCTTTTTCTCAAATATAAAAGTCGCAAAAAGAGGATTTTCCTCCATTTCCTTTGTGAAACACAAAACCTGCCCGTTTACTGATTCTAATATAAATATGCATATTTCTTTTCACAGCTTCGAGATTAGATAAAGTTCTAGACTAGATAAATTTCTAGACTAGATAAAGAGTGGTCTAAAAAAAGTGTCAGAAATAAAACAGAGACAATTTTCCAAATAAAATAAAGGATTTATTTACATAGCTATCCAAAGCTCTGTATCAGCTGGGCAAAATAATTTTTTGCTGTTCAAGATGTTAATGTCTGTATTTTCCTCTTGTACATGGAATTGTTTTACTTATTAGAAATCCTTATTTCACTCAGAATTATTTCAAACATAGTACAAAATTTCTTTCCAGAAATCAAACTATACTTTCACTGTAAGTTGTTATAAATGAGTATATTACACATACATATAATTACTGCTCCAGACCTTAATAGTTTTCCTATATCATTATAACAATCCCCTCCAGGAAAAAAAGATCTGTTATTTAGGAAAAAGATGAGTGAGTCTATAAACTCTGACACTTCAGCCACTTTATCTCCGGACAAATGACCTTCTCAGAAGTCACTTTTATGAGGATTTTCCTGTAATAATAATACCGGCAATAGAATTTCAATGAGTTTTTCTCACAAATTTGATTTTTTTTACCTTCACTGTTACAGTGAGCAAATCTGAAACCCAAATATTAAATTGAATTGGATGAGTGAGTAAATGTATACATGAGCATCCTCTACAGAAAAGCTGTCCAAACATTAATTCATTTCTTTCTTTATTCATACACCATCTCCCCTAAACTATGAACTAAAGTTTTTTTCATACCAACTATTAAAGTCCTGGTTTTACATCTGTATGAAGAAAGTAGTTTTTAATTGAAATTTTATTTGTCCTAACAGCATTTTTATAGCATTAAGAACTATGTTATAGCAATATTTTATAGATTTTACAGCAATATTTACTGATTTCTTTCTTCTTATGTGCTTTCCATGTTCCGTCAAAGCTTTTGTTAAGTACATCATGGGCACAGGCAACTTACAGTTTAGTTGTTTCATTAGGTCGATAACTACTTCAGTGGCAGTATTCCACTAAATGACAGAATAGGATGTCTTCATGTCAAATTATTAGACTGGAAACAAGCCTGAAGATGCCTAGAGAGAATCTACTGCACTACATCTGGATAATTGCTCTGTTGAGAAGAGTTATTTGACAACCCTTTGATAGAATGGTTGCTGAAAACAGTTCAAAGTTATTAAGCAGAACAAACACCAGCCAACCCTCCATGGGACAGAGCTTTTTGTTTATTGTTTTCGTCTACTCTGTAGACATGGGAAAAGAAGCTACAAACTACCAGGTGGAATACATGGCATGCAGAAGAGAAAGGATCTACTTGATATTGATTTTGTATACATATACAAGGTAGGTATCTATCTCAACACAGACATTATTAATTTTATGTCTAAACAAGAACCTGTAGGAAAGAGGCAGAATGGACTCTTACTAGTTTTATGAACACTGGCAAATGTCACAGTTTTATAAAGGACAGATTTAGATTCACAAAGCATGCAAATCAGAATAAAGCAAAACTCTCCCTACAGCAAGTACATCTTTAACTTTCCTGAAGGAAGAGGATTTGTTTTAATTTTGCTTCAGTATTTTAGAAAGTAGGTTTGAACTGAAGCAAAGGTCATTGTCTTACTGATTTTTTTTAAAAAAAAGTTTTCAATAATTTCTTTGAAAAGGAAGTGAAAGAGTGATCACATAACAACTTAATAGCACAGGGGCAAAAACATGCATGCATGATTCAGACTGGTTTCTTCCACTGCTAAAAATTATTAGAATCTTAATTTCTTCCAGGAAAGAAGACAGAAAGGAACCGTCTAGCTCATCTTTCTTAGTGACATGGTTCAATTTTATATGAGCATCTGATCAATAAGTAACTGGATACCCAAGTCTCCCACTTCATCCCCTAACCACCAAACTAGATCATGCTCACTTTTACCATTCAGATATAAGCATTTTATGAGATGAGGTAGAAATCTAATAGGATAGGTTGAGAGAACTCCACTGCAAAACCAACAGAGCCAAAGCCAAGACAAATAGATTCTTGCCATCAAGGTATTTATTTTAAGATGAGGTATATTGCTACTTATAGAAAGAGAAGGAAATTGAAATTAATTGGAATATTAATTTCTGATAACATAAGTAATTTCTGAGAACTTAAGTGAGAAGTGGCACAAAGACTCTAAAAACATTTTTACACATACTCAAAAACTTTTGGAAAATTTCATCCTAGCCTACATTTAGTTTCAGGATGACAGAAAACTCATATCCTAGCAGCACTATCACCACAGTGCAGTTGGTCATGTTGGTTCTAGAGCTTACCAGGAAAGATGACTGTTGAGATGGGAGTCTTATGCTTATTCAGTAATGCTTATAATCCCCCAAGGAATTTAAATGGAGATTCAGGTACCTCAGAGCCCATCTTAGAGACTGCACAGCCAACTGAAGGATTAAAAGGTCTCAGATTCCAGGTATGTGATGACAAGAAAGTGGAGTCTTGGAGCCCAAGTGTGTGCCTCAGGGAGGACAGATGAGCCTAGGAATGTGCCTTCAAAACCCACTAAGAACAACAATTAATCCTTAATCAAACTGAGTTGTCATAAAAATAATCGTGGCTCCAACAACTGGATTAATTTGCAATAGCGTTGAGCATATAGCAGAGCACTGGGACAGTTGTCACTAAACGTCTTTAATAAAACATGTTCTAAGCAACTTTTCAACTCATGTTTCCAGTAATTTAGCTCTACTGAGTTGCCTATCTCAATGGCAATGAAAACATTTGAAGGAAAATGTGTTTGCTTTCTCTGCTTCATGGCACACAAACACTTTTCATGCAAAAGTCATAGCTGAAATCAGAACACAGGAGTAATATATCAAATTCACAAAATTTCTTTGTGGGTTTCATTTCCTACAGAAAGCTCCTATGCTGAAGGAGGGTCAGCCCATAATGCTTCAGATTTCAACAGATTTAAATCAATCAGAAAAATAAGCAAAATAAACCATGGTATTCATGAAGCATCCGGTCCTATTCCAAATTGATATTTTTCCATCTTTTTTCTTATAGTAGAATTTCAAACTGTTTGTAGAGCATCTTTATAAATAACCACCTTGGGCACTGGATAAATTAATGTTATTAATGTAATTAAAATCACAAGGAACAGTGAAAAAATCAAGACACATGCTATTCTGAAGAAAAAAAATATTTGGATTACCTCAATTATGAAGAAATGTATTTTACCTATTCTTACCTCTCACCATCAACACTTCTAAACAGCAGCAGAGAAAACATGACAAGAGCCAAAAGAATATTCTATTGCTACTAAAATAACTTATTCTAGAGATCTGTATTTAGTAATGATAATGGATTTAGAAGTAGAAAGAATGGTTCCAAGTAGATAAAAACTGCATAAGGTTACTAATCCTCTATCTTGCAACATGCATACCATCTTGAGTCCTTTGACCTGTAAAAGCAAAATATATTTTGCACAATGTAAATATAAATGTAAAATAAATGTAAATATAGAACATGTTAATTACTCACAGTGCTATGAATTTTCAAAAATTCATGTTCAGATTGCAGGATAGTAGTAATACTGATGCAACTGAACAGGATTTTGAATTTTATTCTGGTTAATAATACTAATTCTGTAATACTTATGTGTCACTAATGGAAGCTTGTTATCAGTATAAGAGTGCAAATATGTAATGAAATAGAATGTTTTTTATTTTCTGTAACAGTTTATTCTAATCTCCTTTACTGTAGGATACATGGTGTCCATCTTTATTGTAGGACAGTTAACTTAAAATCCAAACCTAAAAAATCGAGATATAAAATGTCTACAATCTGCAATACGCTTCTGAAGAAGGTTGGATTTTTCCTATTTGGAAATGAACACTCAAGTGAACTATCAAGTTCATTTCCATTTAAAATTCAACTAGAAAAACTACAAATTTTTAAAGACCTAAGTAACTGAAAACAACTTTTTTTTCCCTAAGAATTATAGTTCTGTATTCCTAGTAGATTCTTACAGATTCATGAAACAACTTCAGAAGCCTTCCACATCACTGGTACTTTAAGGTTTGCAAAGGATTATTGCTCTTATTTTCTGTCTTTGTCTTCATACCATCTCTTTTTTAAATGCAAAGCTTTACAAACACAGTCAAAGGAATCACCATGGGCAAAAGCTGTTCAACTTCAGAAAATAACTGTCAATTTGACAGGAAGTTCCTGTGCCTTCTAGCATAAATTGTTGCATAGATATAACATGATATTATTGTCAGAAAACTTTAAACTTGACTGTATTTAAGTGAAACACTATTGATTTTAGCTTTGAAACTTAATTGGCAATCACACAACAAGCCAGGGATTATTACAAATACGTTTTGAGGGTTAAGAGGACTTCTGACATTCCTGTCAATGGAAAATCAGAGAACATAAAATCTTCAGGACACAAATGTTGTCCAGAGAAGATAAGAGGAGGGAAAAAGAAATCATTGACACAGATGCCATAGAGCAGCTTCCTGCTTGTTTGGTGAATTCCATTGAATCTCAAAACCAATACCAAAAGCATTTTGGAAAATAACATATTTCTAAAGGAAGAATTTGGAAGTTTTATTCAAAAGATATTAGTTCTAGGTGGCTAAAAGTGAACATTTGTATTTCTGTAAAGTTGCACTAGGACCTCAAAATCTGTTCTATTGGTCAGATACTACTAACTCATTACTCACTAAATGCTACAATGAAAACCAAAGATTATCTTTTTCTTTCCTACTGGTGAAATATAGCTTCCATAGTAACCAAGTATGATGAATCATCAGCTATGTTTGTTCATAAAAGTTACTATTTAAGTAGGAACTTAAAAGGTATCTTTAGATTGGCTAAGTTATAAATTACAAGGAATGTTAGAAAAAAAGACAGCCATGACTATGTTATCATGTGTCTTTTCTGTGTAACCTCATCCAAGGTTTACAACATGAAAATAGCAGACAGTTTGTAAGCTGGAAGCCAGCTTTCCAACTTTCCTTCTGTACATTTTATTATTTTTACTATAATAGCTACGGAAGGCTTTGTCAGTATGAATATATTCACTTTCTAAAACAGCTTCCTGGAGTTCCCATCTATGGTGTGTCTATGTATGTTCTCTATCTTGGCAATGGAGAGACTCAATATAGATGCATTGACACCAAACAATTTCTACAAGGTATTTTTAAGTTATTTCTAGGACACCTGTGACAGCTGGATTCCCTGAGTCAGACAGGCTGTGACTACAAGTACTAGTGTATTTAACAAATGAACTACCTAGAGTTCAGTGCATTAGCAAATAAGGGAAGAGTATAGGGAAGAGTATGGAGAAAAAGGGATATTGCCTTTTATTAGGCCATGGAGCGAGAAAAACATTGTAAAGTAGGAGACAGCATAATTAAATCTCAAAAAGTAAACAGGAAATTATGCTAATCTAATTCCTCTGGGTATTACTAGTGAAGGGAAAAATAATTTGAGACATCTACATTGCTATAAAGTATTTCAACATCTTGATTGCGCATTGTTATCTGGTCATATCTCAGGATCCACTTCCCAGCAATATATAATAATATTCAATATGCAACTCCTCATGGGAACCTGTTATTCTCTATGAACATTAAGTCCTTAGTATGTATCCCAAGGTCCCTCATGTCTTGTTACCTGGAGATATTTGACCATCACTACTTAAACCATTTTATCTGCACTCTGCCCATATCCATTCCAAATTGAGGTTAAGATAGCAATGAACTGTTTATGTTTGTGAAATGTGAATGTAAAATTTTTCTGAAACTGAAAGTGATGTCACAAGCCTCATTACTTGAATTGTAGAAGCTACTAGGGCTTGAAGTGTAACATTTATAGCAAATGTAATATTCATAGTAAATCATAACAGATATTATAACAGTGTTTTGTAATGGAAAGTGATTAGTAACTAGTGTGGAACAACAAGCACAAAAGAGTAGTAGCATCTGAAACTCATATTACTTGACAATTACCACATGAAAAGACTTTTAGGCCTTTCAAATCTACTTTCTCTAGTAGCTGGCCACACAAAGGTGGTCATTACAGTTCAGGAATAAGTTTCAAACACATTCTGAAACCTGTTTATGATTAATTGTCATTAATATTACCTTGAATGCTCACAATGCATTTTAAAATTTTATGATAGAAGTCTGAACTGATTAATGCTGTGGTTCACTCGCACTCATACACATTATGATTGACGTAAACAGTAATGCTGAAATAAAAGTTGGTTATCCAGCACATAGTATTTCCAAGCTATCCAGGAACCAGTCCTACTCTACTTTCACATACTCTGCACATTAAAGTAAGTAAGTGAATGTCAAGTTCAAAAGGTGTCACTCCATTCTTCTAAAATTTGCAACTGACCAGAAATAGGTTTACTGAAAAACTTCTATATACAAAAAAATAGTCAGCATAATGGCAATTAAATTTGGCAGCTGTTTATTTGGACAAGCAGAGGTCTCATTCTACTCTGAAGAAATGTCTTAAGAAATTGCTGGAGTACACCTATAGACTTATCTCAATACAGTAAACTCTACTGTTAAGAAGACTGGCAAAAGGTGTGCTGTACCCTGACCAGCAACAGCAGAGATCAATGGAAGAATTTTCACATTGCCCCAGGATGTAGCGTTCACCATCATACAGCTGTCCTTCACCTTTCTTCCTCATGGGCTGAAACTTCTCTAAAGCAGCCTTCAGGGTGTAATTTTTTTCTTTTTGAATGAGCATGTGAGGTAAAAACCTCTGTATTCATATGGAGCAATTCAATATCTTATCTCAGTCTTCCATATTTTGTTCTCTGCATCATGTCTTCATTTAAAAATGAACATATAAAATCTTTTAAAACTTTGCTTTCTGCTTTTTCACAACACATTGAGCAGCTTTTGCCAAAGTTCTGGCTTTAGTAACTCAAATTTAACGTGACCTAAAGCTGACGGAGGTGGAAAGAGGGGAAAAAAGGTAAGAAAGGAGGGATTTAGCTGATTTTAGCTGCAGAGCTTTGTTGCCTGTGTTCGCTTTAATATTAATCCTGGTTTGGAAAAACTCTTTAAAAATATTATTAATTTAAGAGATCTCAAATCAGAACCCTGACCAATGTTTCTATGCCTCAACTGTCAACAAAAAGGAAATTATGTCTCATTTGATGAATCAATAGTACACTAATAAACAGAGGAAGCCTTGCGTAGCAATATGGTAGTAAAACAATTTCTTTTCATAAAATTTAAAAACATTTTTTTGTCATTGGGTGAAGTAGTAGTAATGAAAGTAAAATTCACATAATCATAAAAATAGTATTTGGAAAGCACCTCTAGAGTCTCTAGTCCTGTTTCCTGCTCAAAGCTGGTCTATCAACAACTCGGGTCATCTGTAACTTTATCTAGCAAAGTCTTGAAAAGCTCTAGGATCATGACCCCACTACCTGTTCCATTTCAGCACTACTCTACTAGTGTAAATGTTTTCTCCTAATGTCCAACAGGAACGTCCCTAGGTGCAACCTGAGGCTATTGTCTCTTGCTCACCATCTGCCACTGAAAAGGAGAGTTTGTGTCCATCACCTTTGTCACATTTTCAGGTAGTTGTAGACCACCCTTCTAAGCTCCTCTTCTCTAGACTAAACAAGTTCATTTTCTTCAGCCTTTCCTGATGGGACACGTCTGTCCCAAATCACAGTAGTAGCCCCCCAATGGACCCTCTCCAGCTACTCAACATTGTTCTTGAAGCAGTCAGTCAAACCTGGACACAGAAGTCCATGCATGTCTTCACCAGTGCCAAGTAGAGGAGAGTAACTTCCTTCAAATCTACTATCCATGTTCACCCTAAGGAACTCCAGCGCATGGTTTGTCTTCTTTAAGATGAGAATATATTGCTGATTCATATTCAGCTTGGCTTCTAGGAGGATATCCAGGTCCTTTTCATCAGAGCTATTTCTCAGCCAGTCAGTTCCCAGTCTGTAATGCATGGATTATTCTGCCCCTGGTACAGATCCTTGCATCTCTTCTGTGCTGAAATTAATAGGTTCCTGTTGGCCCTACTCTCAAGTTTCCCAAAGCCTCTCTGGATTGAAGTTTGACTGGTTGGTATGTCAGTCATTTCACCCCATTTGCTGTCATCCACAGATCTGATAAAAGTGCCTTCTTTCTTATGACCCAGCTCAATTATGAAGTTACTCAATAACGTGGGCCTCAGTATTGAGCCCTAGAACACCCTGCTTCTTACCAGCAACCAAATAGATGTCCAGACATTGATTACTACATTTTAAAAACAAAGATCCAGCCAATGTTCAGTCCCTTTAATTATCCATCTTTCCAGTCCATATTTCATGAGCTTCCAAGTGAAACCACTGTGGCAGATGGTGTAAAAATTCTAACTAAAATTAAGGTATATTGCGTGCACCACTCTTTCTGCTTCCCCTTCCTCATTTCAATGTCGAAAGTAATTACGTCAAGCATGATTTAGCCTTCATAAGTCCATGCTGACTATTCCTGACTATCTCTTTGCCCAGACAGCCAAAATTTAGACAGATATTAACAGGATGTGAAACTACTTCATGCAGAAACTTACTAAAACCAGGATGAATTTGCCACCTATTGCCAAAGAGCGGACAATCCAGACAGGTCTTAAACACTGAGAAGAGATAATTAAACCATGAAATCTGTAATGGACTTGTGGGATGTGACTATTAATACAGGATTGTTAAAATGTATATCACCTGAGAGAATACTTTAATGCTAATTAGGTTTTATAGCATGCCATAATTCTAATGACTCATGGCTCAGTTACAAGAAGGAAGTGCATTTGCTAACACAGGCACTTCCTCATGCTAACTCCATTGTTCAGCTTAGAATCAGAAATTCTTTATCACTACAACTAATTATAAGCTCAATTCTATCTTTTCACCCTAAAACTCTCTTTTAAAACCCAGTTTCACACATATAGCTGTATGGAAGGAAAGTTTTTCCAGACAAGGTTCCTAGCTGTTATTCTCAGATAAAACTATGTCATATGATTTCATGCATATTCTTCTGCATGAAAAGCTATTTTTGTCTTAAACCAGGTGGTCTTTTAATGCTACCATTTATCCTACAACAGCGAAGTTAATGAGCATCAATTAGAAAGCAGGTGTTCAAGTACAGCTTTACTAAGCTTCCTGACTTTGAACACAAACCTTGCTACCTTGTGCTGCTCCATGGACAGTTCCAGAGATTTTGCTCTGATTTCACATGCAGGTCCTGGAGCATGTTTGTTTTGGCCAGGATTACATCATAGGACAAGGTGATCTCCCTGGTAACTGCAGATCACAGAATCACAGAAAGTTAGGGATTGGAAGGGACCTCAAAAGATCATCTAGTCTAACCCCCCTGCCAGAGCAGGATCACCTACAGTAGGTCACACAGGAACGCATCCAGATGGATTTTGAATGTCTCCAGAGAAGGAGACTCCACAACCTCTCTGGGCAGCCTGTTCCAGTGTCCTGTCACTCTCACAGTGAAAAAATTTTTCCTTATGTTTACATGGAACCTCCAAGATATTGAGTTCTTTTCCAAACAGCTTAGCTATTACTCTGATTATGAACACAATTCTCTACAGACCATCAGTATAACTCTCTGGCAGCTCACAGAGGAGCTGGCATTTTTTTAATTGGTAGACATTGGCAAAATCTGAGGGTGAGCACTTTGAAATAAGAGTGGCAGGTTTCAGAGCAAAAATATAAAACAAATGAGAAAGAATAAAACAAAGGACTGCAGTGCAGGAGAACTACATTAATAAAAAACTGGTAAGGGAAAACGAAACTATTGAAATAAAATGTGTATTTTTCTCATTACAGAATGGCAGCAGAGATTCACTGCACTGTGAGCAGATGTGGGAAAGAACAATCATGCATCAAACCTTCAGCACAGAGTTAAAATCTCATAGTCTTCAGGTATGAGCAAAATGGGTTTCAGTGACCACATGGCAAGGGCAGCCATGTCAGAATACACATAAGAATAGAAAGAGCAGCATGCTGAGTTCCAGGAAAATTTGTAACATGTAGACAATAAAAAGCCTTATGGTGGGAGCTTGTTTCAACAGTTTTTTTCTGGAATAGTTTTAAGAGTTTCAGACTTTTTTTTTTGTTGTTGGCAGTGGAAAGATGCCATGGGAATTTTGACCAGAGCAATTTCCAGCACTAACAGAAAGCTTTACAGGATGGATTCCGAGAGATTGGATAATTGTATTTCAGAAGCATTTGTACATTTGATATTCTAGAATGTATCAAAATGAACCACTACATAACCTTTAATTTTCAAGTTTTGTAAACATTTAAGAGGAAAGGTTTACATGTCAAAACGTGATAGTTTCTTTTTAAAGGAAATGGAGAAGCTCATCCATTTTTCTGATCATCCTCTTTAAGGATTTAAATGTATAGTTTCACTGAGCAAGGCTTTGGCATTCCAGTTGCAGTGGTGTTATAAGACGTTCCTGTGAACAGGCTGTGAGAAAAAAAAAAGAAAAAAGAAAAAAGAAAAAAGAAAAAAGAAAAAAGAAAAAAGAAAAAAGAAAAAAGAAAAAAGAAAAAAGAAAAAAGAAAAAAGAAAAAAGAAAAAAGAAAAAAGAAAAAAGAAAAAAGAAAAAAGAAAAAAGAAAAAAGAAAAAAGAAAAAAGAAAAAAGAAAAAAGAAAAAAGAAAAAAGAAAAAAGAAAAAAGAAAAAAGAAAAAAGAAAAAAGAAAAAAGAAAAAAGAAAAAAGAAAAAAGAAAAAAGAAAAAAGAAAAAAGAAAAAAGAAAAAAGAAAAAAGAAAAAAGAAAAAAGAAAAAAGAAAAAAGAAAAAAGAAAAAAGAAAAAAGAAAAAAGAAAAAAGAAAAAAGAAAAAAGAAAAAAGAAAAAAGAAAAAAGAAAAAAGAAAAAAGAAAAAAGAAAAAAGAAAAAAGAAAAAAGAAAAAAGAAAAAAGAAAAAAGAAAAAAGAAAAAAGAAAAAAGAAAAAAGAAAAAAGAAAAAAGAAAAAAGAAAAAAGAAAAAAGAAAAAAGAAAAAAGAAAAAAGAAAAAAGAAAAAAGAAAAAAAGATTGAAAAAGGAGCAGAGGGATGAAGAGTGACAATAAAACTCAGGTAAGAGATGTGGTGAAAAGGTTTGAGACAGAAAAAGGTCCAGAGTTGGAAAAGGCCTTTCAAATATTTGTGTTATTTTCAAAGACAAGGAAGTGAATAAAAATCTAAGTGAAAGAGTGAAGAGGAAATAAGAAAATTTCACTGTTCGTTGGTAGAAAGAAGCAGTCTCCAGCAGAGCTGTATGCTACAGTTGATTCTGAAGAACAGAAACACATTAAATTATGTATATTTTACCATCTGATTAAAGTAATTCTGAGTTTAGCATGAAACACATTGTATCATTAGTTAGACCTTCAGAATCACATTTGTTACCTTTAGCAAAGACTCCAAATTACACTGGGAAATCAGAAATATAACAAATTACCATTAAAAATTCAATTCTGATGGTAACAGTGTTTACAAATTTAGACAACAATAATGAAATCAATTGCTTTACTGATGCTAGCACACACATTTTATATAATCACCACCATTTACATGACTCATCAGCATTAGTCTACTTACAATCAGTAATAAAAAGACGCTATTCAAATAAGTACCTTCATTTCAAATTTTCAAATGGAAAAGGATATGGATAACTAGTATGAACCAGATTCTCAAATGGAACATGTGTTTTTGGCCACTTTTTTCCCCAAATGACTGAGACAAGATCCCCCCTCCACTTCTCAATCTCTTATCTCCTTTCTCAGAACTCTCCCCAAAAAATTAAGAAATCAGCGGGAAATACTTAGTGAGGAAAAATATATAACTTTCCTTAAGTGTTTGCTTTGCACCTTCTAACAGAATAGGACTATTGCATTGAAAGAACCTTCAGAAAAAGGTACTTACCCTGAGTTATGTGGAAGACCATTATTTCCTAGATGCCACCATGCCTAATACTGTTCCTTCCACCATGTTGTTCTACTCTGTTCTCCTACAACTTACAGGTGACCATGACACGTAAGTACAACTTTGTGTCAACTCCCTTTCAATTACATTTGAACAATTTCCTACAATAGTAACTCTCTAGTATACTTCTTATCAGAAATTCACTTAACTGATAGTTCAGAAGAATTATGGTCATTCCATAGATACTTCTTTAGAGTGAATGCAAGGTGTACCTGCACAGGTTTGTGATTTTCATCTCAGAAACATATGTTCTAGTCACAAGAATCCTTTTCATATGCCATTGCCATACAAAGGACTTGGATATTTATTTGGAAAAAAACACTTTATAAACATGGGTTTAGGATTACTTAAACTTTCAAGTTCATGACAAGTATGAGTGACATACGAATCTGGATTATTCAATCCTCTATTCTGATATTAGGCCATCACAAAAAAACATCAGTGCTCAAGCTAGCAAAATTCACATACCTACTCCTTTTTAGAGACTATAGTGGTCAGATGGACCAGGACAAGGCTCACTTACTCGAATTCTTTTTATTTCACATGTAGGTTCCTTATTCTTATTTCTACCTTGTAATAAGCCTTTTTTTTTTTTTTTTCCTACTAAATGAATTAAAAAATGCTTAAAACATATAGAACAGGAACTTTTGAACAGCGATTTTTTTTTTAACACAGAAATGTCTAATTTGTAAACATATTAGTATTTTCATTAAGGATACTGTTAAAGATGATTTTCCCATAAACAAACATTTTCAACAATTACAGAGATTATACTTTTCCTTCATTAAGAGAAATTTACAGATTAAGAGTGTGAATGCCTTCTATCCTTACATAATCTTCCATACTGCTTATTATTGGTAAGCTCCCAGATGGAGTACTGTGCCCAGTTCTGTGCATCCTATGGAACACATGGGCACGTAAGAAAAGAATTCAAAATTTTAAAATTATGAGAAAAAGTGAAAAGTTGATACAAAGTAAATATCTTCTATACTCAATAAGACAAAGGACAGTCAAGATTAAATATTAGTTCTTTGGGATTTTGAATAAATTTACACTCTAAAAACTGAAATAATTTCCTGGGTATCAGATAGTATTGTCTACAAATGCTAGAGCTTTTTAAACATATTAGATAACATCTGCAAGGGGTACTGAGGTAGTTGACATGTCTTTAAGGTCCTAGTGGACAAGGGGTTTTTATTATTCTATTTTTTGCTTTGTTGGCTGCATGAAAGAATGAGAAATTTTCTTCTATGTGGTTTTCACTTTCACATGGTCAATTAATCTCTCAGTTCACCTCAGAGATTACTTTTTGACTCCAAAGCCATCTAAATTAAAAAAAAAAAAAAACAACAAAACAACACAGGGGAGGGGAAAAAAAAAACCAAAAAAAACCACAACAAAACTCAAACCCACAAGCATTTTATCCAGATAAAAAAGCCCAGTTCTCTTAAGGTGACCAATTTAAAGCGTTAAGACATAACAGAAAGACTGTTATCAAATGCATCAAATGATCCCTTACTTTGAAAAAACAGCTAAGTAACACTCTAAGCACTTCTGTCCCAAATAGCCTCCTGTGATTCCAGATAAGCACATCAAAGAATCACCTTCACAAACTAATCAAACACCACCCTAGGATTTAATATTCTATTTCTAGTTCAATTCATTTATCTTATTAAAAACTGATGAACTTCTACTTGATAATATGCACTGTAAGAGCTCAAACTTTACTTTTTATACTGTTAAGTTCCATCCCGTCTATTATTGCAGTATTTCATAAAATCTACTCTCTTCTACATGAAATCTAGGCTTATTAATATACCCTCCTTTCCTGCCAAGACAGTAAAGTATTAAATAAAATGATTCCCAGGATGATCACAGACAAGTTTTACTAATCATGTCTTTCAATTCTGATACTTCCAGTTTTAACACAACCTGTTCTCTCCATTGTAGTGAATTCAGGACTTATTTTAAGGGCAAAGCTGGGAAGCTCTATATTCAAATATTAATTTGGAAGCTTCAGAGTCACCTGTGGGGTCTATTAATTTGTAGCACTCACATAGTTTTCTGAATGTTGAAGAAAACAGTAAAACTTAATTGTTGCTAGATTACCATATTTTACCACAATTTTTTTAATTTCATATATGCTGCATGCTTTTTCGTGGAAGCAAAACTGATACAGCTCCTTTAAAGAGCTTCACAATATATTTATAAATATTTCACAATAATTATGAATATTCACCTGAGGGAAATCTAGTTATTCTACTGATAACAGTGGCTAAACCCATTTGGGGTAGCACAAAATAGCACAAAAGCAGTCAGCTCTTGTGAAGATGACAAGTGAAATGCACAGATTTAAGTCTGAAGAAATTGTTTTCAAATATATTAAGTCCTACATGCACTACATAAAATTATAATTCAAATTTTTTTCAGAAAATAATTTTGGTAGCTTCAACTCATACTGAGCAAAAAAAAATCTGTTACACCTTAAGATGAGTTGCAAAAGGGTATATAAGTAGTTTATCCGTAGCTCAGTCATTTCACTGCTGGAGCAGA
Source organism: Antrostomus carolinensis (assembly GCF_000700745.2). Taxonomy (NCBI): domain Eukaryota; kingdom Metazoa; phylum Chordata; class Aves; order Caprimulgiformes; family Caprimulgidae; genus Antrostomus; species Antrostomus carolinensis. The sequence goes on from NW_010322561.1 coordinate 27,501, forward strand.
TAATTTGGTTTAATCTCATATTAAATTTCTGATCCAGTCTCCAGTCATTATTAATAGCCCAATATAGTCCTGTATATTTTTTAAGACTTAATTGTCTCAAATTACTCATCACTATTTTGAAGGAAATAATACACAAAGCAATTTTAACCTGTATATAGTATTATAACTCCTTCAAAATAACAGGCTCTGTGGTTTATTACACAAAATGCAGGAACTGATAATTGCTCACATTTTTATAGTTCTAACAGACTCATAAAATCCAGCAAGTCCAGTGTAATGATGACATTAAATGAGTGACTCTTCACTCCCCATCTGTGCATTTTATTTTCCCCATGCAATGAAGGAGGAAGATCGACACGTATTCACTGCCTGTCCATTTTGTTCTGATAGAAGCAAATAATTTTGAAGAAAAGGCCAATTAGCATATCAAGTATTTCAGCTATGATGTAACATTCCTATATTTACACAATATGCAACATTTCTTTGCCAAACATTCCTTTATTTTTTTATTCATTTTGAAGTAAATCCATGGAATTAATTACCAGGTTGATTAGCATACTATTTTTTTTACATCTTTCTGAACAATTTCCTTGTTAAGACAAAAATGTAGGTAACAGTTCTAGTCAAAAGAGACCAATATTATATCTTATTTTGCTACTCAGCCCATTTCCAATTTTAGTGATTTTATTTTACTTTAAAGAAGCCATAGGTTGAAAAATTGAGTTAATAAAGTTGCTGTCTTGTAACCTTAGCACTGCACCAAAGTAGCTACAAAACTTGATTTCAGAGCATCTCCATCTCAATCCTTTCTACTGTCAGGAGGGTACTAAATCTCCCATCAGTTCACTTAATTCCATTAAACCTGTTAATCTATATTTCTATTAGATGGTATTTAAGACTCTGTATGTTTATGTTTACATTGTTTCTTTGATTTCCATTAGCTTTAAGAAAGTAAAATTATGTTAACCCTTACATGTCTAACATTTTTATTTTAAAATGAAACCTACAGTTTTGGTTAAAAGACTCAATAAAATAATACTAATGTAATGAACGGTTACAGGGTCCTTTCTACCTCCACTGAAAAAAAAAGATAGGTGGAAAAAAAAACTGAAGTAAATTGTACAGGCAGACACAACTGATTAATAACAATGCAGAAGAGAATGCTTGATAAACCTCATAGCCTTCTACAATACAATGAATAGTGTAGTGGACAAGGGGAGAGCAGCGGATATTGTTTATCCAGACTTCAGCAAGTCATTTAGCACTGTCTCCCATAAAGTTCTGACTGAAAACCTGATGGAATACAAACTAGATAAATGAAAAGTGAGGTGGGTTAAAAACTGTCTAAACTGCTGGGTCCAGAGGTTGGTGATCAGTGGCACAAAATCCAGCTGGAAGGCCTGTCATTATTTCTGTGCCCAAGAAGTCATTAATAGGACCAATAGTGTTTAAGCTCTTCATTAGTGACTTGAACGATGGGAGAGAGTGCACCCTCAACAAGTTTGCAGGTGACACAAAATTGGTTTTGAAGACATTCATTTCCTGAGTTCAACAAGGGGCTCCTACAGGCCCCCAGTGCTACCAAAACCTTGACACTTGCACCCAATATAATGGCACATGAGCTGTTTGATAGCTATTACTTCTTTCTGGAAGATCTTACAAAACAGGTCTCCAAGCACTAACTTGCAGCTCAAGATGCAGCATTCCTAGGGATTCATTACAACATGGAATAGAGCAAGTTTACAACAGAATATTGTCAAGAACAATCCTTATGCACTCTATTTTGAAAGAAGTGATTACCTGTCATCTCACAATACATGCCACAGAGTCATTTAATCAGCTTTTCTAATTCATAGCACCGTATCATGACTGCTTAACTTCTAAGTAATGTATTACATTTCATAATAATAGATTAGGCTTCCAAGACACTTTGGTCATGGAATAAAGCTTACTCCTTTCCATCCATAAACCCCTGTCAACAGAACACATACATCTTCACAGATATTCCTATTTAAAATCTGCATAAAGTGTATTCCACTTCAAACATCTAAGGTAAATTTATGTTATTTCAATTTCTGCTCTCTTCCCTTAGCATTTAGTAAAAATTACCTAAAAGATAAAAATAGATTTTATCTAAATCCTCTATATTTTTCACCTAATATATATTAAAAAATGTGCTTTAAATATGTATGATGTTGAGGAACATATCTAGACCTATAATACTTAAGAGGAGAAGCATCAATTGTTATTTATCCTCCAATTTTAAATTCAATATAAAGGTGTAGTCAAATATTTACACATAATTGAATAAAGATTGCTTCAATGCAGTAGTAAAAAACATCATTCAAGGAGATGCTACGTTTTCGCTAAGGCAGATCAGCAACATGTCCATAGAAATATTTTGAAGTACTGATCTAATGTTTAATTATATTCACATTGCAGTGCAGCTGAGGCTCTTTTATCACATCTCACTTAGATGACACCATACTTATTTCACTAAAATAAAAACAAAACAGAGAGAAGCTATTATAGAAATTCACATCCACAAATGGGTGACTAGCAAGTGGTCTTCAATATACTTGCATTTGAGAGTCCAAATTTATTAATTATTATTACTTTATTCTGACATTTAATTACCACAGTTTATTATTATTATTTTACATAATAGTAATTTTATAATTGTCATACTTATTAACATATTATTTTATATGTACAAATATGTTCATATCCACATATGCACAGAGGAAATTAAAGAAAACAAATGTCTCCAGCTTTTCTAGAATATCAGTTGAAGTGTATAATCATATTTCAGAAAAATAACCATTTAAGTACCCCAGTGCCAAGGTGATGAGGGTCTACATTTTCTCACTCTTAGCTTCAAAATCATAAAAGATGTAATATAAAAGCTCTTTGAGGGGGTGGGGGGGGAGGAAAGATAAATTAATATGTGTCATTAGTAAAAACACTGGGTAGAACTGAATTAGGCTCAAAACTGTTAATCTTTTTTCTGGCACTCTGTTCAGTATGCAAATTTGGAATTGAAATCAACTGCAATTTCTTAGTGTTAGTGTTTTGGCAATTTCTTGTTAAGGAAATTTTCTTCTGCCACTTTTAAAATGTCTAGGTACATTTTTTACTATTGACCACATTAAAAAAAAAAAAAAAAAACAGCTTACATTTGCTTCCTGGACTTTATATTTTGCAACAAGAAATGAAGCAATCAAGTCAAATGTAAAGAGAATTACTGAAGAAATATACTACAAATATAATGTGTGAAATCTCATGACCTTTAATGGCTATCATAAAGCCTTGTATGTGCTCACCTTCTATCTCTCTACATATGCTTATAAATAGTTACGTGTATCATGGTGTCCTAACCATAAAATGGTGACATAAAGTAAACTACTATTACACTAGTCCTATGTCAGTCAATTTATAGACCATTACTTCCAGTAACTTTCCTGGCTTCGCTTACTCTATGAGTCTGTAAAATACATCAACTCCAGCTTTAAATGAAAATAAAAATTCTAAGTACTGTAAATTAACTTTTGTTGTCTGGAATGAGGTTATGGAAGCCCAGAAAAGCAAACTTTTGAGCAAGATCTCTTCAGAGGTGTGTAGATAAGGTTGGTCAGCAGACTGCTCCACTTCTTCTGTAAGTTAACATATCCCAAACAACTTGCTTTTTCTCCCAGTCCTTGCTGCTCCAGAATAAAGCCTCAAGAGTAGGTGACAAGATCTTGGGACTCTCTCCAAGACAATTCAGACAGACAAGGAAGAAAACTGAGGTCATTTGAAGTATCTGGTCTTTTCAAGTGTGCTTTCTAGGAACATACAGCCGAGGGGTAAAACCAGATGTTTTTCAATTCAAATTACAAAGTCAACACAAAAGTTAAAGATATATGGACAACTGTATTAGAGAAGACAAGTAGGTGACAAATTCACCAGCTTGCCAGCAGGATGGAGGCAAGTCGCTTCCAAAAGCACTTCCAAGATTCACTTACATGATCACAACCACAACACAACACACTCTCTTTGTCAGCTATTTTTACCACTACTGTGGACCAGTCCATGTAATTTATTTGTATTTGGCCCTACCAAGTCAATATAACAACTTGCATTTTGTGGTGAGCTACCCTCTTTTTTCAGCAGTTACCATGGCATTCTATACACGTCCTGACTTACCACAAAGGCAATGTTTCTGCTAACTTATACAAACACTTCACACTTGCCTGATAGTAGTCTATGAATCCTGCATTTTACCCATTAAAAGCCCTGTCACCTCTTGCTAACTCTTACCCTGGACCAGTCTTAGACCAGTACCAGCTCACAGGAGTTTAATGTGGCACTGGCTTCCTAGTGCTTTCCAAGAGACTCACTATTAAGAAGCCTTTTCAGGCCTGCCCTGCAATTGACAAGACATTAGCCTACTATTATTCTTCTATCTCTTCAAGTAGCAGGATACTGTCCTAGGTAGAAATATAACAACTTGTTAAACAAACTAACAAAATTACAGCCAGAGCATGACAACACATTCAAAATTCCCATGACTATGAATGATCACTGTAGTATTATTTCAGACTTAGGTGGAAGTGTTCATGTGTCTGTTGAATATGGTGCCATAAAGTCTCTTTAGCCTTGCTTATCAGTCTAATTAACACTTTATACTCCTGCTCAAAATCTCATAACATCTGCTTTATCTCTTTGAACAGAAGATTTTGAAAGTAGTAAATGGAAATTTTATTCTAGGTAGAAACGTTCCCTGGGTCATAGATTTCTTAGGTGGGCAGGAACAATTGACTGAAATTGAAATGCACTTTTGCCAAGATTAGATTCATGTGCAAATTTTTAATTAAGGTAGAGACTAAATATGCATCCATATCTGTAATTCATACTGATGCAGTAGAAAGATCAGGTAGTAACATGAAATTTTGCAAATTGTGGGCTTTATTTCTGAAGTCTATATGAAAAGAAGTAAAGGTAACTCTGATACCAGCAATCCAGGTAGAAATTTGCCACGTAATATTAAAATTAAAATAAACCCTCAATTGAGCAAAACCAGAAAAAACTAGTAGTAGTTAGTGGTTTTTTTGTCCTCAAAACTCCCAGTCCAACAAAGTCCACAGCAGAAGAACATCAAAAACACCAGAGACAGTGTACCTGTGTATGTGTAACTCTAAGAGCCCTCAAGTGTTATTCTCCCACAAAAGAGAAGAAATATAATTTCATCGATTTCAGGATCAAAGAATGCAGTTCACAAATGGAAAAGACAAAACTGAAAAATTGAACATGCATGTGTAGCAAACACCTTGGCCCATGTCAAAAAAGAACATAATCTCTTTGGAATCCCACCTCCAGAGAACAGGACATTAGCACTAATTGAACGAGACATACTGGGGAACTGGAAGTCATTGTTTTTTGAAGGAAGTACAAGACACCACAAGATTTTAAGTGAGAACATGATGTGCTAGGATATCAAGAGGACCAAAGAGACACATCCAACAGTGTCAGATTCAACAATGAGAAACTGAAATCTAAGAAAAACGTGCAAAAATCTTATCTTGTTTTCATTTACCCCCCAGGAGCTGAAAGAAGATTGTATAGTGAATCCCATCAGAGGATCAGAAAAGCTTAACTTTTCTTGAACATCAAACTCTCACAGATAATGTAGGTTTTGAGAATGGACATCTCATCACCTGAATACAGAAAAAAGGACTCAGATTATCTACTTTCAGTTTAAGAAAAAAAAAATCTACATTTCCATTTAGCTGAAAAAAAAGTACTGCATATCTATCTGATGTTTCAGTCTGTGCAGGAAAGAAAAAAAAACAACCAAAAAAAAAAAAAAAACCAGTAAGTAGCCAAGAATTAAATATTTTAAAAAATCAAGTTATTTTCTTACAGAAACAAGAAATGCTTTTGAATTAGTACTAATTAAAGCCATGCTTTAGCCTTAGTAAATTTTGCTTTGCTAAAAATGATGTCATGCATATTGTCCTAGGTTATAATCACTCTTTTCTTTCTTTCCTCTAATCATTTGTCACAAACTCTGATGAGGAATACAGTGTCAGATTCTAAAGAAGGAGTTCCCAGCTAAAGTTTTAAAAGGCTCTTTCTACAAATAAGGAGCAGTGAATACAGAAAATTGAACTGAATGCAGTGTATCTAGTGAATGCACGAATGTACATAAACTGTAAAGAAATAGCATTTTACTGGAAAACACTCTTCGGCAGTGGGAATTGAAAAGTTCTCATTTTTTTCTACTAATTGCACTAGAATGTGTAATATAAATATGTTTAAAATTATTTAAAAGAATCATAACATTCTGAGAAATTATTGTTTGAAGAGATACTATAATGCATCAATAATTACACACCTATATAGTGCATTATATTTATCCTAGTTTAGAGCTTAAAGAATCCACCAAGTGTAGAATAGTTAACACATACCTCAAAAGACTTAAAGATTGTTGAGTAAAAGTTCAGTTATAGGTCTGGAAATTGCTACGTTTAAACCAGCAATAGAACTGTAGATTATAACAAAGTTGTATAAAGTGACTATATAAGTGGAAAAATTAGATTTTTTTTTAGCACCTTTTGTGAAACATGTCAACAAAAGAAAAACAAATAATGTTTTTCAAAAAAGTTCTTAACAAACCATTAGACTACATACAGTTCGCTGTTTCTTATTCCAATATCAAAAAAAATAATATTGATAAGAACAAGAACCCAACAGTTGATGATGTTACTCATAAACATTATTTTTTTCTCACAAGACACAGCTTTAATATGAAGACAACATTAATATTCAAAGTCTGAAATAGACCCTCATAAAACAGTGAAATTTTTAATATCTTTTTTTAAAAGGGGCATTTAAGAAGATATTAAACAGGAATAAGGAATAGAGCTCAGTTTAAAGTCTTATTTCCCTGACAGTTTAGCTGAGCCCAGAACATGTCACCTAATCCAAGGGCAATTGACATATATCCCATCAGAAGAGAGCACTCTTGGCAAGGAGGAGCTTTATCTAGTCTTCACTAGTTCTAAGAAAAGATAAAGTTTTGAATATTTGAAATAATTAATAGAAGAAGATAAAGCAAACAGTTATTGTCAGTTTAGCTCAGACCACCAAGCCAATGGACCAAATAAGTGACTCCACAGTGGAAAACATGTGAACTTGTCCAAAAACAATTCTAAGATTCTTATCTGGTAAATTTTAACAAGCCTTTCTAGTTTATTGTTTTCCTATATTTTTTGGTTAAATTATAGCTTACAAACAAGAAAAGTGCTGCAAATACCACTTTGAGAATAATGTTTTAAGACCAAAAAAAAAAATATTAATGGTTGTAAAAATGAGAATTTTTAACAGAATCATTGAGCAGGTCAACAAAATCAATTGATAAGTGAAAAATGCAAAAAGGTATACCACATAATCAAATGCATTTCTGCTTCAAATTTATTTTCAATACAGTTCTGACATACCATGCAGGTTCTGACAAGTACTCTAAAAAAGTGTTAAGATTTTATTACCCTAGTTCCAGCTGAAAATTTGAGATAGAGTTGTTTTTCTTTTTTATCCCCAAATTAAATGATGAAATGGAACATGAATCCAAATCGTATTTAAATGTGTTTAAAGCCCAGATTGCTATCAGACACTCCAAAAGTCTGTAATAGAAGTTCCATGTTAAGAATGATGGTTAGCACACAAGAGGAGGAAGCAAGAATCAAATCTAATCTGTTCCAGACTTGTATTCTTTCTGAAGTGCTAAGTGGTCAAGGTAAGGGCGACTGGATAATCTTAAAAAACAGAAATGAAGTAGTCAACAAATGTTAGATGTATATAATCACAAAGCAAAATCTTCTTATAATATACTGAATTCAAAGTAGAGAGTCCCCTTCAAATATCTAAGTGTCTTCAGTTACTGAAAAAGGAAACAATCAAGTTTAAAGTGAATCACTATCCAAGGTTTAAGGGGACAGTAAGGATAGTTTAGCCCAACTACCCAGGGTGAAAACACTGCATTTCATCTGAAGAAGAGAGGGAAAAAAAATAACAAAAGTAGGATGTAATATTTTCTGTTAGGAAAACTGTTGACCTATTGTGTCATGAGGAAAGGGGTGTATTTAGCCAATGGGAAGCTACCTTAAAGGTGAAAATATATGGTTTTCTTCACAGCAACCATGAGCAATTTCCAGAAAAAAAATGTATCTTTCTGATTGATTGCCATCAAATTAGCTAACTGAAGTGCAAAACAGCTTAGAAATGGAAATGTGTCTTATTCTTTACTTCAATAATATTTTCTCTCCATTCATTCACATTTAAGCATTCCATCCTCGAAACAGGCAGGATTCATTTTAATTTAAAGTTTGTTTTGCTGTTCAGAGCAAAAAGTATGTATACACTCCCCTCCCACTGACATCATGAAATTCAGTAGCAAGTTTGCAAGCTGAAGTCGCGTGTGCCTCTCTGCTGTTCATTCCACTTTTTGCCGTGTTACTGGCTGTTATTTTCACCTTTTCAGATTTTTTTTCTCTTCAGCTCCTTCCCCTTTCATTTGCCTTCTTTTCATGTGTCCTTCATCTTCTTACTGTTTTCTTCCCTTGTTCTCCCTCTCCCCTAGAGAAGCAGGTGTGCCCAGCCCTCTCCCTGAGCTCTGCAGTGAGCTCTTGTGCAGGTCACCCAGTGGTAGGACAGAGACCCTGGTTTTGCATCTGGGAAAATTAGGCAGGAGACAATACCAGAAAGTAACCACCCACATCTTGCTCTGCAAGCCTTGAAAGGATCTTCACATTTAAGACAATTAAAACTAGCACTGGACCAAATACCACAGCCAAATACCAAATACCATGTCTTCAGACATGTTCAGGTCTCTGCTTATTCCTTAGCCTCCCACTTCATCTTGAGTAGCTACTCCCCCTCACCTCCAAAGAACAATGTCTGCAAACAGCTGGGTAAATGGTCTCCTTTCTAGCCTTTGTCGTGGACAAGTCTCTGGTCCCCTACTACAAGTTGTTAATGCAAAACCCTCCCTCCTGTGATACACAGTTGGAGAGTTATGTGTGGATGCTGCAGAACACATACCTGGTCTTGACATACATCTTGAAACAAGACCTTCTGCATTCAAGCCTCCTCTTAGCCCCTGGAGGCAGATCTTTGCTGCAAATGAAGCCAGAGACAGGCTGCACTAGGTGGTCTTAATCTTTCCCACTTGTAAATATTCATTCAGATATGCCTGAAGAAGGTTTTTCTTCACACATGAACACACATCCCCACACACTGTAAAAATATTTCTAGGTCAGCATCTGATATATGTCAGGGCTTCACATAGCATCTCCTGAAAAACATATTTGATCCACTGTA